>NC_056732.1:954426146-954718646 GCF_019279795.1 Protopterus annectens
TATTTCAGTTAGCAGCATGCCTCTCAGGTGTCTAGAATTCCACAGAATGTTTAGATTTTTACACCATATTTTTTGTCAGTTCCTCATAAAATATGTGGGGCTTTTTGGCAAATCATTGTGGATTGCAGTCACTCTACAGTAACAGACAAATAAGTTTCAGACTTCACATCCCCCAGAAAAAATGCATGTTATTGCAATAAATGTTATTCTGTAAAAGGTTGACTTTATAAGAGCAATATTTAAAATTGGTTCCTGATATTTGCCCTTAGCCCCCCCCCCCCCATTATTTTTGGCTTTCTCAAGAAAACGTTGAGAGATATGCTTAGCAGGTATTATTAGCAAGTTATTGTAAAGTTACATTATATGTAAAGGAAGTGTAAGTGTAAAATTTGCTAAAGAATCAAGTCTGCAGGAAAATAGTGCTTGTGCTAAAGTTAGTTGCACTTTATCAGTCTTTAAAGCTGCTCTGAAATTACAAGTATTGAAGCATGGACTGACAAATTGGAAATGTATGTTCATTAGATTTCTTTAAACATCTAACAGTTCACTCGATCATCACTAATGTGAAGTCACAGGCCTGAGTGAAGTGATCATTTAATGTGGAATGATTAATAATGGAGTAAAAGAAAGAAGCAAAAAAGCTGCTGTGTACACGCTCAGAAAATATATCACACAAATAAAGTCACAGAAAGCACTACTAAAGAATATCTGTTAGCACATAAACAATCAGGTTAGTTCAACAGTTGTCTTGTCTTCTGCCAGCATGGCTTTTCAATGCAGGTACCCCAAATTAAATACTGAGAAATGGTATAAAAAATGCAATATCTTCCTGAAGTGTAAAACACAGCTGGCAATGCAGCTTTTTATGCTTACAAATAGTCCATGAGAACCACTTGCAATAGTAACATCTTTGATGTGTAAAATACTACAGGCATCGTTGCTAACAGTGCATAAAATTGTCAGGTAATTTAAGTTACCTACATATTTAACATTTCAAAACATGTCCAGCTGCATGTGATTGGCACCTGGATTGTGCCTTCTGTTTATCCAAGCAGAAAACTGGCAACAAACCAGGCCAAATGCTACTCTTGTTAGAAGAACCATTAAGCTGAAAGTATTCTGGTAGTTAAATAGTAATTTGCAGTGCAGGTAAATTATTCCTTTCAGAAATGTCAGTTTCAGGCTATTGCTTTTACAAATATGTTTCAACATGAATGCTTTAGATTTCTTTTAAGATATTTTGCAGTTTTATACTTCGATCTCACTCGTTTAGAATACACATCCTAAATATGCCATACTTCGTAATTTCTTTACTTAAAGGGTCTGCTTACATAACATTGCCAGGCTAAATTAAAAGTAGCTGGGAAGGGAGAATTTCTGATGCCCAAAGTAAAGATTTTCTGACATTTGGAACAAACTTTGAGTAAACCCCTTACGTATAGAAATAGTGAAGTATGGCATGCTTGGGAATCTGTATTATAAAAGAGTGAGATCTTAGGTAGAAGTTTTGGCATGAAACAAGAAGCTTGGTGACCAGAGGTGTGCAGAAATCACGTGTAGTACCTTATAAATTCTAATAACAAATCAGTGTTGTTCTTTCAGTAACAATAAGAGTGATAGTTGGTGAAAGTAATAAACTATCCATCTCAAATGCCAAATGCAGATTCATTACTCTCTTCCCAAAAAAATTAACACTACTGCAGAACCATTGGTGCAGCTAACTGGCTACATGTGAAACATGCTGACTTTCTACTTGGCTCTGAAGTATATAAACTTATCAAAAATAACACCTTCCCCCAACTAGCCTCTTGAGTATTTAGAGTTGTACCAACATCCATCCACCCATCCTCAACCCCTTTTTTCCCATTTTTGCACATGGGTGAGGGTGTCACTTCAACAGTGACAATCATCTTGAGCCAAGGTTTACACTGGTGGGTGGCTAGCACGCCACGGAAGAGCTGCACCAACATAAAATCTTAGAAATCTTAACCACTCGTGCTCTGTCCTCAAACCCCAAACTAGGCTTCACTGCACAGACCATGCTTTTTTTAGTCCTCGGTCCAAAAATGTGGGAATCTCTCCCTTCTTTTCTTAAATATCATTCCTCTTACCACATTTTCTTATCAGATAAAAGAACACTTCTAGACTCTAAGAAAATGTAACTGCTACCTCTCTGGCCTAATAACGTAACCTCTTCATGCCCTTCTTCCCTCCACATTCCTTTCTTCCCTCCACATTCCTTGCTCTGACTTTACTTTCCATTGTGATTCTTCCAGCATGCCAACTTTGTTGTCCACTCTGTATATAATGCATGCAGATATTGTGTTTTGTCAGTTACTCTGTATATAATGTGATTTATCTATTGCCTTTATACCGTCAGGCCAACTGTGATGTTCACTTTGTATATAATATGTGCATATATTGCATTTTGTCATTCAGTCTGTATATAATGTGAGGTTTCCACTGTGCTTACCCTGGACTGGGACTGAAACAGGTCTGATGGGATCAGTGCTCTATCCCAGTTAAGAAATTCAAAATATAATACAATAAAATAAACAAAATAAACCATGGTGTTGTCTACTATCTAAGGAATTGTTCCTCTCGTAAATCATATTAGAATTATGTATTGTTATTCTTTGGGATCCAGAGAGCCTCAGAAAAGAATGCATGTTCACATTTAGGGATCAAAACAACAATTTTCCTATGAGTTTTAGACACATATATCTATAACTGGTATGATTTTCGCACTGCACTATCATATTTTTCTCAGATATTCCTTTGCTCCTTCTTGATTTACTGCTATTATTCTTAACTTATACTTGTTTAAAGGCAGATAAATTATTAAATAACAGAACTATACCTGTAGAAAGACTCATCATCATTAATTGTGTAGGTTCTAGTATATTAACAATATTTTGTTATGAAAAATAAAATCATGGTTGCTTGTTGTCACTCTGCTATGATTTTGGAATGCTGATATTGATCATATGATCTGTTGTCAGAGCTTGAAACATTCCATAAATAAGATTTCATTTGAAGGGTGTTGATATCTTAGTATATTAGAGCCTACTTTTCTTGCATATGCTGTGCTTTACTGCGAGGTTGTGGAATATGGAAAAAGAGGAAAAAGGGAAATTCATTTTAATTGTACAGCTTCTCTCATCTCTGAGTTTGTGTGACCAAGAGATATTTTATACAGACATGGGAGAATGTCAGGACAGAGCCCCTATATACGGGGTGTATAGGGTGCAGCCCTGTTGAAAAACAGTTGTTTTTACTGATTTATGCTATTTTGTGCAGAATGTTTTATCATGAAGGTGTTGCATATTTAGATTTTTAATCAGTTGCCACATTATGCATCCTGACAAAGGGAGACACAGTGTTTCATAATAAATCTATGGTCTTGGAAGGGTGGAACTAGGACTTCTATTGCTCAAAAGTGACACATGTGGATGAATATAGTAGCCTGATGGATTTATTCACATATTTTAGTTGTCTAAGTACTTTCTTGGTGTCTGTGTTTTGGTGAATGGAAACACTGTGTTATAGTAATACACCTACGTATTTTTATGTAGTGATAGAAGAAACACTGTTTCTACTGGGATCAACAGTCTAAAAGCTGGGATAAAGGCTACATGCTACGTTCCAAATAATTGAATAATGTTTGATGTGTTAGCAAAAAATAAGTTGTTTTGAACACAGAACAGAATGCCAAAACTGGTTTGGAGGGAGATGTGCTTTATGGGAGACTTTTCCTTGCCAAAAGTAGAATTTTACCTGCAGAGAGTGATATTCATTTTAGTATGCTCTAGACTGAAGATGTTAATAAAACAAAATAAACTGGCAATGGATAGAGCCTTGGGATCCCCTTGAGGGAAAAAAAAACAGTGTGAGAGGAAAGTTCTTCACCATCCCACATTTGGATAGGTTTCTCTGATAGATAGGATTTGATGGTGGCTTCAAAGAAGCCTAATTAGGAGAGGCTTAAAATAAGTAGAATGTGACAAATAAGACAAGCTACTATTCTATGTTTAACCAGTAATGTTTTTTTAATTTCTCCAAATCTTTTGGGTTTGTAATACCATGACGGGAATGGACCCCATTCCTAAGTCAAAGTATGATTTTGTGCATTGCATATGGAATGTATAACCTACATAAAAGTGATCACTGAACTTAAGGCATTCCCTGGTGTCTGGTGGCTCAACCCACCCCTGGTCCCTATGTTTCTGTAAGGGATTCCCTGTTCATGTTGAGATATATGTGTTCAGAGAACTTTAGGAAAGCGATGGTAGAACTAATTCTAGGTTGAAAGCCATTTTGTGCATTGCATTGTGAATGTATAACCTGCATAAAAGTGAGTAAATGCTTATAGATTATAACTTATAGAATTTTTGTTAAATGGTAAAAGAAACATGAATGGCTAGAACTGCTCTAGTAAGGAACAATTGTTGACTCTGAAAAGTGAGCTAGTAATGAAAGATACCATATCAGAGAGTAAGTCACCTCAACAAAGAGAACAGTTATGCATATGTGCAAGAGGTTTTAAATAGTACAATTTGCTTCAAATATGAAAGTTTAGTGCCTGTTATAGGTTACAGCCTTTAATTTTATAAAGTTGTGAGAAAACTGTTTTGGGTAAAATTTAGAATGGGAAGAGCAGATGTTGAATGAATTGCTAGGTACAAGAAGCAGGTGGAGAGTTTGGGTGTTGTTAGCAGTGGCAGAAATAAAACTGTATATATGTATGCTGTCTTCTGCAGACAGAGGTTAATTGTTTGAGCTGTCTGAAGCTTTTGTGGCTATATTTTTTATGAAGCCTAAGTGCTTTTTAACCTTTAGCTATTAGTCTTAATTTTTTACAGATGGCATAGTTTGTCCCTTTTTTTATAAGATTTGCTTCATGTTATGTATGAGTCATGACCATTGAGTTCCTCTATTATATTATTAGAATAATGGGTTTAGAAAGGTCTAATTTTGGGAGGAAGATAGTGTACAAAAATGAAAGTGCTGAATATATTCTGGGAATTTGTTATAGTTGAAATAGCCATATGCTCAGCATTCCCAGATGTTATGTGGTTCCCCCACAACCTGTCCCAGTTGACGTGTTGGTGCAATAATGGTATTTAAGGCATTTCTCAGTGTTTGGTGGTCCCCCCAGATTACTGTTGTAATGTTGGTGCTATCACTGCATTCTTTGGTGTCTGGTGGTTCCACCCACCCCTGGTCCCTATTGTAAGGTTGCTGCTGGTATGGCACTTTACTGATGTATCTCTTGTGGTCCAGCATATTCCCCCATCCCTGTTTTGCTGTCGGTAATGTTATGGCAGTTTTAAACTCAACCCCACTATATTTCTTTTACTCATTTTCTGTCATTTCCATTTGGAACATATTTCCTTAATCTAGAATCAGACAACACTTCACCAGTCAATCTTTCAGCCACCTCTTATCTTCTGTGCATTTGTAAAGAATACACATGTATCATTTGCTCTATGGATTTGTTGCTGCCATCTCTGACTTCCTCTCAACACTTTTCCTCTGCTCATCCTATGTCCTGTTTTATCCACAACAATTTTCATTTAACTTGGCATATTCTAACTGATTTAAGCATGTTGCGTCCCAATTCTTCATCGTGAACACTAGTTTACCCTTTCAATTTTTTACAGATCTTTTTTCAAACTCCTTCAGCCTTCTTTCCCTTATTCCTTTATTTCTAAATATGCTATTTTACCTGAACATACCTTCTAAATTTAGTCCCATTCTTCATATTATCACTTCCTTTCATATCATTTTCAGTTTTTCAGTTTTCCTCTTAAGCTTAGCCCTTAGCAAATATATCACGTCTCCAGTCCCCACAGCCATCCTTTCCACCCCTCTCATACTGCCCTTCCTTAAATGTTTATTCTGTACCAATTTTGTGTGTGTATGTGTGTGTGTGTGTGTGTGTGTGTGTGTGTGTGTGTGTGTGTGTGTGTGTGTGTGTGTGTGTGTGTGTATGTGTGTGAGTGTGTGTTTATTGTATACATTTCCACTACTTCAAAGATAGAACCTGACATTATCTGTCCTGTACTCTCTTGTATGTCTCATTTTAATGTATATTTATTTATTTATTTATTTTATTTTACATTTGTTAACCGGGCTGGTCTAGCTGGATATATTTCCATTTTCAGTAGAGGCCCGGGGAAAAGAGCTCCAACAAGATAGAAAAAAAATTAAAATGTAATTGCATGTTAAAAGAAAGGATTGATAAAAAAAAAATACAGCAAGAATTATAACATAATAAAAGTATTTACACTTGAAAAAGCATCAGTAAATAATATATATACTTGGAAAATCAACAACAGAATGTAGCACAGTAAGATACATAAGGGAGTTTTCACTTCTAGTAGAACATTATTCAGCAGTATATAGATTAGAGTTTGAAACAGTGCAAGACTTACTTGCAAGTATAAGAACTTAAAAGTTTTGAAGTTTGTAAGGAATGTGAAATAAAGTACAGAGGTGGGAGAGGGTGGAAGGGGGTGATTAGAAGGGGTTGCTACAGGGGCATAACCAGTGAATTTTGAGGTGTTTTTTAAGTTTTTGTTTAAAGAGAGGCAAGGATGTGATTAGGGTTATTTCAGTAGGTAGCAAGTTCCAGTTGTTTCCTGCTGTGTTAGTAAACAGAGAGTCACCAGCCATGTTGTTAGATTTTATAATGGTTGCGAGGAATTTGCTAGAAGAACGTAGGGAATTCAGATTTTTATATGGGGATAAAGAGATTGGAGAGTATAGGAGTAGCGTTGGGTTGATAAAATATTTTGTGGGCAATCCAAAGTTGGGAGATTGTCAGTTGGTTTTGGAATTCAAGCCAGTCTAGTTGCTGAAGATTCAAACAGTGGTGGGTTCTAAAGGGATTGCCAGTGGCAAATCTGGCGATGTTGTTGTAGGAAGTTGCTAGTTTGTTGAGATTATGTTTCTTTAGGTTGGTATAAATAGGTGAGGCATACAGAAGAGTAGAGATTAGATGGGAATGAGCAATTCTGGTTCTGGCTGCTGGAGTTAGGAAAGGTTTTATTTTATATAAGGAGCCTATTTTTCTGTTTACTGTTTTAATGGTGTTATTTATATGGTGATCAAAGGTAAGGTAGTTGTCAATGGTTATTCCTAACAGTTTAGTAGTAGAGTCAGGGAATATGACAGTGCCATTATTGGAAGAGACTGAGAAATCTAAGGGGGAGGACTTGGTAGTGGTGGAAAAGAGAAGGAGTTTGTTTTTTTTGGCATTAAGGAGGAGACAGTGCTTTGTACACCATGTTTCTACAGTATTAAAAACTTTTTGAGTAAGCGAATAAAGTTCATATGGGGAGTTTGCTGAGCATACAATCGTTGAATCATCTGCATATTGAATGCAGGTGGCTTGAAGAATTGCTATGTGGAGGTCATTGATAAATAATGAGAAAAGTAGTGGTCCAAGAATAGAGCCTTGAGGGACTCCGAGGGTGACTGGCAGAACAGATGAAATTTGATTTTCCCAGAGAACTGCCTGTTGCCTGTTGCTGAGGTAGGAGCTGAACCATTTAACAGCTTGAGAGTCAAACGAAAGGGATTGAAGAATATTGATTAAGAGGGTGTGGTTTACCATGTCGAAAGCTTTTGAAAGGTCAATGAAGAGTGCAGATGAGAGGATGTTTTTATTCCAGTTTCTATTAATGGTATCTGTAAAGGATAAAAGGGCATTAGTGGTACTATGAGATGGCCTAAAGCCATGTTGGCAGTCTGCTATTATGTTATATTGTGACAGATGATCTAAAAGTTGTTTGTGAATGCATTTTTCTAAAATTTTTGCTAGGGGTGATAAGAGAGCTATAGGCCGGTAGTTTGAGTAGTCATTTGAGTTCCCACCTTTATGTATGGGAATAATATGGGAGATTTTTCAAATAATTGGAACAGTACCCTCTTTGATTGTTCTATTTATAAGGATAGATATAGGGTGGGCAATTGCTTTGGCTGCTTTTTGGAGATATTGTGATGGTAGTTGGTCAGCAGAAGGAGTACATGGCTTGAGGTTTTGAATGAATTTATAGATGAGAGTAGTAGAGATGGGTTGTAGTTTAAATGTAGGTAGAGAGCCTGATGGGGTAGTGGGAAGGCTTGAATTGTCTGGGATAAGTTGTCTAGCTAGAGATTGTATGGTGTCTGTGAAGAAAGAGTTAAAGGTATTGGCAGTTTGATGGGGGGTATTTGGATCGGCATCAAGTGGGGTAGGTGTTTGAGAGTGGCCTGGGGAAAGAAGTTTATTGATACTAGCCCAAAACTTTTGAGGATTATGTTGATGTGTTTGCTGCAGTTTATAGTAGTAGTCCTTTTTATCTGTAAGTATTGCCTTTTTTGTACTATTTCTCAGTTGCTTAAAATTTAGTTGATCAGAGATATTTCTGTTTGCTCTCCATTTAGCCCACGCTTTGTTTTTAAGCAGGATTTGATGTCTGGTTTCATTAGAGAGCCATGGGGCTGGGTTGGACTTCATTCTGATGGACCGTTTAGGTGCATGCGTATCTAGGATAGATATGAATTTAGAGTTAAAATACTTTACAGCCTCTTCAAGTGGAAGGGTTATTAAAGGGTTCCAGTCACATGCATTAAGTTCAGTTTGAAATAATTTTAAGTTAAAGTGTTTGGTAGAATGAAAAACTGCTGAAAGTGCGGACTGCACACAATAAGAGATCGCTGGTAAAAGCAAACCACAACTTTATTGTTGCGAAACACAATACAGATGATGTTTGGTAGAATGAGCTATCCTAAAGTTGGGGAGGTTGGGAAGATCATTCTTTTCTCTTATGATGTAGGTTAAAAAATGATCACTTATATTGTCTGGCAATGTTCCTACCTTATAAGATCGTTGGTGTTTGTTTATAAGTATCCAGTCTAAGATACTCTCTTTTTTACTTGGTTTGTTAATTCTGGTTGTAGAGGTTACAGTTTGGCTAAAGCCGTGGAGGTTAATATGAGAAGTAGGATTTTCTGAACTAACACCTTTCCAGTCAATGTTAAAGTCACCTAGTATTATAGTTTCTTGGGGGTAAGTAGAAGACACCCAGTTTAATATGGCCTCTATTGTAGAGATGTTATTTCCTGGTGGTAAGTAAATACAGATAATGTATAAAGATTTGTTAGAATTGATTTGGAGTTTGGAGATGAGAACTTTTGCGTTACTATCCTGGGTTGGATTATAAGGTAGGGTAGAGATATGAAGTCCATCTTTAAATAGAACTGCAACTCCACCCCCTTTCCATTTTGTATGATCTTGTCTAAGTATGTTATAGCCTTGGGGGATGATTACATTATCTTTAGTTTCTGGTTTCAACCAGGTTTCAGTGAGGCAGAGGATATCAAAGGAGTAAATATCTAGGATGGCATGGAGGTGGGCTATTTTATTATTAATGCTTTGGATATTTAGGTGTCATATTAGGAGAGAGTTATGAAGTTTAGGATGGATTGAATGGATAGTGGGGTTGGCAGGGCCAGGGTTGGGGTGGATGTCACCATCTTTTAAGGAGGGATGTTTTAGTTTTGTTAATGAATTATACCTAAGGTAAGTTTGAGGTTTCACTTTCTTTATAGTGGGTATGTTGAGTTTAATGTGGGAGAGTCTATGGTATTTTGGTAATAGGTACGTGGGAGTGGATGTTATATTAGTATGACTATAAGTGGCTATATGAGTGTAGATTGCTGTTTGCTTTAGGCGGAGGTTGAGATGGTAATAGTGAAGTTTTTCATAGGAGGTAAGAAGGTAGGTTGAGGTCAGGATAGTAGGAAGTATAAAAGCAAGAGTTAGCTTGGTTAGAATAGCTAAAGGCATTTTATTGAGATTATAAATCAGAGGAGTGAGGAGATTGGGAAAAAGAAGATAAAGGATAAGGGAAGGGAATATACCTTGCATTTCCTGTATTTCTCTTAATACCATGGCTTAGACTGGATTTGGTCCATGTGGATTAGTGCTCTACCCACAAAAAAAAAAAAAAAAAAACTGCACCTGCCACTATCTCCAATTGTTTTTCCCTACAAAGCACTTTCATATCTCTGACTCTTATCCCTTCATTTTGGCTCACCTAATTTTAAATGTTTGTCATTATATGACGACATTTACAAAGCAGTTATCATTTTGGTATTATCTGCTTTGTAGCATTTCTAGAGTAGTTATATGGAATTTAATATACAGAAAATCAAAAACAGTTTCCGTATTCCATTTTGTAAATATAATTATCATCACATAGGTATTTCTTGATTTTATAGATTAGATAAACTAACAGATCTGATGATTTTTCTACTTTGCTACCTAATCTATATGATTGATGAAAATGAGTTTGTTGTCTACCTATATTCCATGTCTCTAAAAAGTGACACATGTTCAAGGTTATTATTATGAGCTTGCTGGTGACCATTATAAGAATTGGGAAGGAACAAAACAATTGTTTTGTCTTGTTGGCATTTATTTTCAGGCTATTCCCTTAGGCTACACATGTAAATTTTCCAAGCACTTTTAAAACTCCAACTTGACCTGTCTACAGGTTATATTTTTCTCCAGTTTCAGATCGTCTGCATACAAGCAGTCAAATGCATGAGAAAATATGTTAACGACTTACAAATACAAACGTAATCAATACAGATGAAAATCAATTTTTGCAGCACATCACTACTATACTTCTGATGTCTGCTAACCAGGTACTAAAATCTATTTTCTATTTACATTTATCTAATCATGATTTTTATCTAGTAAATTGATGGTCTTGATAGCCCAAGGTCTGATCAGTTTACTAGTACGTATATTGTTATGAATAATATCAACAGCAGAAGAAAAGTAAAGGAATACATTTGTCTGTTCATTCATTTCAGTTGCCATAATAATGTTGTTATAAGAGAGCTGACAGCATGCATTAAATTACCCATCTTCTGTGTATGTATGCTTGTGAATGCCTGTTAAACCTAAATTCTCTAACTCTTCACAAATCTTCAATAATCTATGAGTTTCCCAGACAAGGTAAATGATTCTACCAGTGTATGAATCTGAGTTGACATTAACTGTAAAAGGCAATGGAATCATGAATGCATTGTAGATTGCAACTGTTATGTGTTTCAAAAATATACACATTTGTTTTCATCAGCAAGATGACACTTAAAATATTTTAAACAGTTGTGCATGCTTATTTTTCATAAGCATGGATTCACGATTGCTTGCACGGAGTCTAAGAGCTGTGTAAGACTCCATGCAGCCATCGCGATCCAGGAACAGCCCGAAATCCCGTGTAAGAGAAAGCTAAACTACTCTTACACGGGCAGGGAGTGGATATGCTAATCACCCCACTTGCAGCTGAAAGGCATGCAAATGAGGTAGATTAGCGATCCACGAAGCTGAAACCAGCCCGTGTAAGAGTCGTGTTAGTTGCAGAAATGTACTCAGTTGACAACTGAGTACGTTACTGCAAATAACACAATGGAGCCATGACAGCTCCAAATAAACTGTGCAAATGTTACAGACAGCATGCCAATGGCCAAATATGTGGCCATTGGCATGGAAAACTGATGCAAACATGAAAAAAAAGTTTTTTTTTCGGAGATTGGCGATGTTTAAACACAGCGCAGCCCCGCGCAAACGGGCTGCACTATATAAAACTGAAAAATGAAGGTTAGAAACCCACAAATGTGGGTTTTATGTAATGCATAGATTTGCAATGCAGGGACTAGCAGACCAAAAACAACATGGCCACCGTCTAGTGGTTGCTAAGGGGGAAGCTGAGTGTAAGACATGTAACTAAGCATTAGTAGGCAATCCTATGTAAATGAATGGTAGGATAGTGAATCACACTGTCACATAGCAAATGAGTACAGTCCGTGTAGTGTAAGAGTTAGATAAGGGGGAGTAACAGAGTAGGAGATAGGTGACATCACAGGGGGGAATGTCAGGAAGAAAGCAAGCACATTGGAGCAAAGTGGTATGTGAAACATATCAATCACACAGCAGAAAAAGAGGAGTGTCAACAGATAAGCATGGGAAAGTCTAGAAATGGAAGGTGTGCACTGTGGCCAACACCAAAGTTTCTTGCTGTACGTGCATGCGTGCATGTGTGCGCTGGGAGGCACGAGTAAGACAGAGTGCGCACGTGTAAGGCAGAGTAAGCATGTAGGAGCCTGTTTAAAGATCTGTAGACCTGTTTGCGCTGGTGTGCGCATGTTTTAACCCGAATAAGCAGATTCTAGTCCATGTAAGCATGTGTGCATGAGTGGTAGCCACTGTGAGCATGTTTTCGCTGGTATGCTTGCTGCTCCCCCTGAGGAAACAGAGAGGAAAAGGAAGCAGCAGAAATAGTAGGAAACTAGCAGGGAATACCTGTAGAGGTAGCAGGTGAAAACAATTAGAAGCAGGCAATTACACAGGCAGAATACAAGCCCAGCACTTAAAACACTGCAAACAGCATTGCAGTATGTTTCTCTCAAGAGATACTGCAAGACAGGAGTAAGCTAGTAGAAGTGAAAACTGAAAAAGTTGCACTCAGACCAAACATGCTAGGGGCTGCCATAGCTGTCATAAGGAGACATAGGAGACTTGCTGAGGGTGGTGACAATGGAAATGCTGCCAGACAACCCACAGTGAGGAGACGGAAAAGAGTGTACAGGCTCAGGGTCACCTACCAGGGGTTACATGAGCTGGAGATAGTGGAGCGCTATAGAGTGGACAGAGACCTCCTGCAGCAAATTGTCGAGCTGTGCAGGCCACGCCTCACACACAGTACAAACAGAGGGGAACCCATCCCAGTGGAAACCAAGGTATGTGTTGGCCTAAGAATACTAGCAACGGTACCTTCCAGAGACCAACTGGTGATATGATGGGGATATCACAGGCATCAGCCTCCAGGGTACTGCACCAGTTCCTGGATGCCACGTCAGCACATGTCGGTGATCATGTATATTTCCCCAATGCCCGTGAGGTATTGGCCAGCAATATGCGTCACTTCCAGCAAATAGCGGAATACCCTGAGGTAGTGGGTGAAATAGACTGCATGCACATACGCATCAAAGCACCAGCCGGTGAGCGGGGTAGGGCCTACATTAACCACAATGGCTTCCCCTCCATCAACTGCCAGGTTGTGTGTGATGCCCAGGGCTTAATAATGAATGTGTGTGCTGGCTGCCCTGGGAGCTACCATGATTCCCATATCTGGCATTTGACGCAGCTGTACCAGACATTTGCCAGTGGGGACATCCCACATGGACACCTACTGGGGGATGCAGGTTATGCACTGGAGCCGTGGCTGATGACACCCATCAGAAACGCACACACACCTGAACAGGAATGCCATAATGAGGCACACGCACAAACATGTAATGTAATAGAGCGTGTGTTTGGGCTGCTCAAGTCATGGTTCCGGTGTCTGGACACATCTGGTGGAGCCTTGCAGTACTCACCAACTACATGTACCCAAATTGTCATGGTATGTGCTATGCTACATAATATGATCCTGCGAAAACAGCTGCAGCAGGACCAGCATAGGGCTGGGCCAAACAGCCCCCCACCATTGCCAAGGCCATCACAGGCAGAGCGTGACTCGGAGGAGGAACAACCTGAGCCTGCCCCAGTAGGCAGAAGGAGGCATGCCCAGTATGCCCTGGCCTTGGCAAAGAGGCAATGCATAGAACATACACTGGCTCAGTAGGAAACCTGGGAATGATACCCCTCTCTGACTCACTCATATAGTAACAGGGATGCCTAACATGACATAACCTGCTCTCAAACATGCACAGGGAGTGTAGTATGTGCATCCGACAGAGGCAGCCCTGCAGCACCACCTGAGGCATGATTGCCATGTGTTAAGCAATGTAACACCATCTAGTATATGCAAACATGAAGACCCAACCTAACATCTCACCCTCACCAAACATGATGCCACACTATGAAGACAACAAGATCAAGTACAATAATTGGCTGAGGTATTGCTGTTAGCAAGGGGGAACACATGGCTGACAGCCTGGGCTGACATGCCGAGCAAGACATGATGCCCCACCTGCTAGGGATGCATGCACCCAGCACACCTGGCTGTGTAGATACTGGCAAAGGCTGCTGTTACCCCCACTGTGCCTGGAATAGGTAAGTCTGGAAACACAAACCCACCAACATAGGTAGCACAAGGGATAATAACCTGGACGTAATGCTACCCAATGCCAGAAGTCTAACCTGCAAGGTGCATGCAGACCAAACCCACCACAGCATGGATAATGGTAATATGTGTTCTGTAACAGAAACCTGGGTAAGGCCCAGAAGAGCACCCTAATACTACCAGGTTATGCCTCATACCATGCTCTACAGCTCCAAAAACATGGACCACACGACAGTAGGAGTGTGGCTACCAGTAATTATCAAGAATAACCACACCCCCAGGTTGGTACCACAGCAAGAAGCAGCATGGACTATCCACAGGTGAGTAACACTGTCTCAAACTGTGTACCTGTTTGAAGCCTGCTACAGACCCCACACACAAACCCAGGTACCCCAGCCAGCCTTCCTGAAGACACATCAGAGTATGAATGTCCCAACAAATACCAAACAAGGCACACACAAAGTATGACATAGGTGGCAATCCATTATGTATGGAAGAAGTAGTCATGGACCTAGGGACACAAGTGGACGGTAACCTGTCATGTGACACACACATTGCCAAGGTGGCCAGGAAGACCTGCTATATTGCCAACCTTAATATGAAAGGATGCACATGTAGAGCTACAGAGGTCACTGTGCCCCCATACCCTTCCCTTATAAGGCCCATACGTGACAACTATGCCCCAGTTCGCATGTACCTTACCTTACACATGCAGAAGTCAGAAAGACCCCAAATGTGCCCCACCAACAGGATAAAGGGTCCAAACATTAGACATCTGCAGCCTGGCTGAAGAAACCACAGCCCAATTCAGAAGCATACTGCACAGTCAGAGGTGATGTATGCCTGATGTACAAGGCCATGCCCAATCCAGAATGAATGGACATGCTCCACTACAGAAACCCCAAATCCAGCAGTCACACCACAGTGAGATATCTGAACCTCTACACATAGATTAATAGGATGTGCTGGAGGGACAGATCCATAACCCAGAGGCTCAGGACACTCTGGAACAAAATCCCAGTCCATGATAGGCTGAGCTCCACACACAAACTCAACAAGAGAAATCCGTTGAAGTGCATGGGAGATAGCAGGTGTACACTGGGGGCCATCCCTGTGTCACATCTAGGAAAGTAAACCCTACGTGGGCATAATATGCACATTGCAAGGGGTGTTGAGACCCACACACAGTCTGTCCATGCTCAAACAAGGCCAGGGTAGATAGCCTAGTATGAACCCATGATGACACAAATTGTGCAGGACACAAAGGATTATTACACAGCTGTCCTACCTGATGGTAGGAACCATGGTGATAATCCACAGATATGCTCTGCAGCACTCTAATATCACAAACAATACACCAAACCCACACACATTGCCAACATCCTACCTAACAGATTCTTTGCAAACTCCTCACCAGCACCTAACTGCCAAATATCTATCCCAGGAGAGTGCTGGCCCGCAGACATTGCAGATGCTGAGGTAACAGCCAGCATCCACAAAGCACAGCACACAGCATCAATGGTACCAGATGGTGTCCTGGTTTGTGTCCAACAAGTACTGTAAGAAGAATGGAACAGCAAATAGCATTACTGTGCACTATCAGTCCTACCACAGGATATGTACCCAAAGAGCGGTGTACAGCAACAGTGGTCCCACACCACAAAGGGGGTGCTTGAATGGATACTGCAAACTATCACCCCTCAACCCCGAATATCTAGGTTGGCAAAGTAATGGAGAGGATGATCATGGATCCCGTGAATAATGAGATTGGGTACCTACAGACATTGGACCCTACCCAGTGTGGCTGTCATAGGGCAGATCCTGACTTGTACACATGTCTGACTCATGTGAAACATGCACCAAGCCCAGTGATGTGGGGAATGTCGATCACACAGCCTATCTGTTCCTTGCTAAACCCTTCCATACAATACCCTAGTTGGCGGTACAGATAAGCTCACCAACCTAACTATAAACCCCTATGCAAGTAGATGGGTTGCAAACCAGCTCAAGGACAGAACTGACCTGGCAGACATGCTGTAGCCATGGCAGACTGCAAACCAGGTACAACTGGCATCCCACAAGGCATGGTCCTGGGATCCCTCTCATATGCTATATATGTCACATAGGTATAGGCCAATATGGCAGGACTCAGTCTGAACAGGTTTGCAGAGGATGACAAACTGGCCACCATATTGGACCCCCCAGCTGACACAAGCAACCTACAAAAGGCACACATAGAAACACACAAGTGGTGCCACAGCCATGTCAACAAGCTAAATGCAGAATAGGGTATAGTCAACCCCTGTGGAAACACAGTACATGGCCAGAAATTACCAAAGAGGTGTTAGCCCAGTAAGTACATCAGGAGCAATAAGAGACCTGGGGACACAAGGTGATAGATATCCTGCATGTGACAACCATGTGTCTGTAGTGGTTAAAGAAACATACCATATACCCACCTAATCATGAAGGTAAGCACAGCTTGGTTAGGGTAGGTCAATGTGCCTCTCCAGTCATCCATCAGCAGCCTCACAATTGTGTACAATGGCCTTTCAGGGATGTACCATAGCAGACACCTGCAGCAACTGGAATGACCACACAAATACCCCACCAGGAGGATCGCAGAGCTGTAACAGATGCCATGTGTCGCCTGAGTAAAGTAACTGCAGCTCCACACAGTGCCATACTGCCTGGCTGGAGGTGAACTGTGCCTGATGTATAGAGCCATGACCAACCTGGTATCAATGGACATGTGGCACCATGTAAACACTGAATGCTGGTGACCTATGCAGCTGACAGGCCTGAACCCCAGCACAGACATAAACAGGACATGCTGTACTGATTGGTCCACAACCCAGAAGCTCACTCCATTCACAACTAAACTCCCACTACAGGATATCCAGGGAGTCCCTCAGTGACTGTCATCCAGAGGAATCATGATGACTGGATGGGAGATGGCAGGTGTACCCTGGATATCACCTGTATGTCATGGGTAGACAAAGTCACAGCACACTAACCGTGACATATGTTACGGCAAACACCAGTAAATGTGTGTTGAAGGACAAACACTCTCTGACTAGCATTACAAATGGACTAGGGCACATGGCCATTGTTTGTCACTGTCCACACAAGTTGTGGAATACATTAACAATGTCGGACAATCATGTACTAAGCTGTCCATATCTGAACAAATTGCAACATGGTCATATCTGCACAACTGGCCCTCAACCAGTCTGATGTGCTCACTATAAACATTACAAGCAGTGATAGGACTGAAACCGATTATACTGTTCACCACAGTGAAAGTTTTGCACCAGTACACTATACAACAATACAACTGTTTGGTCAGCAGGAAAGGATGATGACAACTGTATGCAAACTATCCCATGGCAACCCTGCAGGCACAGCATAATGCCTGTTAGGTTCAGACACACAGCAGTTGGGCAGTAAGAACACAACCTGATGTCCAACACTCAACTGTACATGTGATATATAGATGGCGTCCACACACAAACAGAAATGTGGTGGTCGACAGATCCAAACATAAGGAAAGGTCACACTGGGCATGCTCGCACACTTAGATAATTGAGATGTGGCAGTCAAGAAGCCATACAAACTGTGAACTGGGCATGCTCACACACTTAGGCCATGTCACAGTTCAGCAGTTGCACACACATATCTGGCATTTCTATGTGTTAACACAGGAACCTCCCACAATACAGACATCTACCCAGTGCACACAGTGAAGTTACAACAGAGACATAAGTAAAGTACTGGATCCCACTCATATGCAAACATCTCCCACAGTACACACGTTGTTTATAGAGATAGGGAAGGCTATGGCAATAAAGACCCACAAACAGTATATGAGCAACAGATACGTGCATCTGACAGGTAAACATATGGCCATAGAGTGCAATACCTGACTGTTGTCCCTAGGGAATACAGAAGGCTATCCACGGTGTATTTGGCATCTGCCTCCACAGTACAGTAGGACACTGTGCCTGTGCAAAGTTAATGCATAGATATGCTCTCCCCTGTACTGATGGATAGTAACAGATGTACATACCTCTTCATGCATAATGATGTCAGCACACTATACATATGTCAGGAGCAGAAATTATACCTAGTAATGTGAATAGCGCACTCTGCTACTGCATCTCTAGCAAGTGTCAAAACATAGTCAGGTAGGGGTTTGAATCCTGCAAGTTCCCAGTGTGTGTGTGACTGTGTATGGGTGAGTAGTGTGTGCAATTCTATGTGTATGAAAAATGTCCCTTTTGGCAACTATTACTACACAAAACATGCTGCATATGCCACTGTCTAAACACTGATGATGTCAGCACCTTATAAGTACAGCAGGAGAAAGCAATCCCCCCAGCAATGAAAATAGTATGCTCCGCTAATGCGTCTCTCACTAATGTCATAACATAGTTAGGTAGGGGTTTGAATCCTGCAAGTGCCCAATGTGTGTGTGACTGTGTATGTGGGAGTAGTGTGTGCAATTCCATGTGTATGAGAAATGTCCCTTTTGGCAACTATTACTACACAAAACATGCTGCATATTCCACTGTCTAAACACTGATGATGACAGCACCCTATAAGTACAGCAGGAGAAAGCAATCCCCCCAGTAATGCAAATAGTGCGCTCTGCTGATGCGTCTCTCACTAGTGCCATAACATAGTTAGGTAGGGGTTTGAATCCTGCAAGTGCCCAGTGTGTGGGAGACTGTATATGGGGGAGTAGTGTGTGCAATTCCATGTGTATGAAAAATTTCCCTTTTGGCAACTAGTACTACACAAAACATGCTGCATATTCCACTGTCTAAACACTGATGATGTCAGCACCCTATAAGTACAGCAGGAGAAAGCAATCCCCCCAATAATGCAAATAGCGCGCTCTGCTAATGCGTCTCTCACTAGTAATCTAACTTAGTTAGGTAGGGGTTTGTATCCTACACATGCCATGTGTAATTTTGTCACACAGTTTGTCCATGTGTGTGGGGTGTTGTTCCCAATATTGCACGACATACATTATATCAGTAATGTCAATGCACACATGATGTATGTGTGTGCCACCTACACATATGTACCTGTGAACTGCAAGAGTTCCCATGTCCGAAGCCTGCCTCATGTGAATACATGGAATATGCAATAGACAACTGTATGACTGGGGTGTTCTGTGCAGGGGCTGCATGTGGTATGTGACTATACAGTGTGGGTTTTAGATGGTGTCATCCCACCAGCGAGGGATACATGATTGGTCTGGAGCATATAGTCCACATGTTGGTGATGAACAGGTGCAGCATGTTGTCACCACTTGTGGGAGTGGTGACAAGTTGTTCCATAGCAATGCAGGGAATGAATGATAAGACACCTTCATATAGGGTCTTGCAGCTAAAATAATGCTCACACTGTATGTTTGGGTAGTTGCAGTACAACCATATAATGGTGTGTGTAGAGACCGTCATATTCCCAGTGTTGTCAGGAAGGCCAAGTGGGTTTCCTGGATATGGGAGTGTGGTGTGTGCCAGGCTATGAACCTGAAGGCAGTCTAACCCACTGTGTGTTGCACATGGAGAGGCTCTGATGCTTTGTGCAGTGCCACCAACCTGGGGGTGTGTGTATCTGAGGTGCCTTTGGATACATCCCCCCTGTTCTGTTTTGGTGCATGTGTAGGGGATGACAATCATGGTATCAGGAATGACCTGGCACTGATGGTGTGCACCTGGGAGCCTTGTACCAGGAGTCTGTTACTGCATGGATATTGCTGTACCCCATGCCAAGGACAGTTTCCACTGCATGCACCTTGAGGTTTACACTGCTGCTGTTCAGTAGCATTGCTAGTAGTGTCCCATCCCGTGTGATACCTGTGTAGGTGGCTATGTAATGTCAGCCTTGCATACAAAGGCAGTATGTGTGTAGCAACAGCCTCTGCCAATATACAACGGCCCATGGGTGACAGGTGCAAGCTGTCCCAAGCAAAGCAATGTGGTATGTCCAGCATGTAATCCCACACTGACAGGCATTGGATCCCCTTTGGATGTCACTGAAAGATACGTTAAATGCAGAAACCGATGATCTTGTCTACATATTGTGGCAGCATTCATGTTGAGGGTGAGATGCTACCCAAAGCCAGGGTCATACCAGCCTGTGCCACAATCTCAGAGAGCCCCTCCATGTCCCTAACATGTAGTCCAGGGAGGTGCGTCAGAGGTCATACACACTGGCACAGACAATGACTGAGTCATACTGCTACATGCCTTGGAGTGACTGCTTTGCTTGTGTTATGTGGTGGATCATAGTGCCTGACAGGCAGCTCAGCATGACTGTCATTTTGTTCAGCCTGGGAGCAGGACCACAGTGTACGTGTCAATAGAGGTACCTCATACTACCGTAGCAGGTGTGTTGTCTAGCCATATGGCCTGACACTGTTTGGCACATAGGCTTTGTAAGCTATGTGTTGCATGTGCCCTGCTCTGGTGTAATGTTTGCTTGTGTGTCTGCTTTGCAGGTGTCAGCTGCTCAGGCAGGATGCTATTCTGAGAGCCCAATAATGTACCTGTGTGTGTCTGTGTTTTGATTGTGGTTGTGGCAGGTTTATGGGAGACTGGTACTGTATTCACTGTAGTATCCCACTCCACCTGACAGGGAATGCCAGTGCTGTGTAAACAGAGCTTAGCCCCCAGTTTGGCTATGTGGTTGCATCTCTCACATGTGTTGTACGTGTATGGGAAGGGGAGAGGGTTGTCTGTGTACATGAGGCAGCTGTAACATTGCCACATGACTCACAGATTCACCAACTGGACCTGAGAGTAGATTGACAGGTGACCTTTGCACATGCTACCATAGCATTGTGACTCCCATACTAAATAACGACACATAGGGCCAATGGGAAACAAGGTACTCAAGGTGACTATGTGAGGGTGTAGTGCTCCTGAATTGTCAGGGCTGGCATATGTGAATGCTGTCTTGAGCAAATGTGAGGTAAGTCATATGCAATGTGTTACAGGCAAGCTACATGCAAACAGGACAAACAGTGACGTTCTGTCAAGTGACACATGGACATCAGTACAGTAAGCAACACAGATGTCACTAGGGATCCCCAGAGGCACTGTATATCTGCACTGCAGGTGAATCAGTGTTTCAGGAACATAACAGGCAAACATGCATACAAACAAAGCTACAGTCAGCAGGCCTGTATGTAGACTATGCTACAACAAACAAGGTGTACGACTTCCAGTATGTAACAGTGCATATATGAAGGCACTCTAAGCCAGTACCCAGACATTCCCAGGTCAGACGGGCTGGGTCGAGCCGCAACTTCCACAAGTGTATAGACCACGTACCTTTGTAATGTTGAATAACTGGCCTGATACCCAAGTGCTCATACCTGTAATAATACACATGTCAAATAAACACTGAGTCCTCACTCAGCAGTTCTAGACATAGTATGATGTATGCTACCTGTCCTGGCACCACAGTATCCTTGACATGTATGGACACTCTCCCTCCTGTCATAGTTAGTTCTGTGTTTTGGTGCTGTTATGCATGGTATGAGGTGTGACCTTGTAGTGCTAGTGTGCTCTTGTGAGCCCTGAACCTGATGTGTAGTACCGCACAGATATCAACATTCTGAAACATCTGCATTGCAGAGTCAAGTGTGGACAGCATGCAACTCGCAGTTGACATGGCCATCATTGAGTATAAATATGTATTGTTGTATCCCCTGTGCTACCTATGTGGGTGGCCATCCTTTCACAGCCTCACCACCAGTATGCAAAGATGTGCAGACAGAACACTGTGGTAATTAGTATGGGTGTACAAAACAATACAATGACATTAATACTGTAACTGCATCAGGCATGCTGGTATATACCCACAATGCTATAATTACACTGTACTGTTGTCAACATCATACTATTACAATACATCTATGTAGTCACCCTGTGCATCAGCACTATGTTAACCTGTTCCTGCACCGATGTTACAGATTGCAGGAGGTGGCACAGTTTCAGTATATGCACAGGGTGTCTACCTGGTATGCCTGAGTCTGCCAAAGATACAACCAATTGACATGTCTGTGTGTGTGTGTTGGTGAGGGACAGCAGTACAAGATGGGGCAATGTTGATGCAGTGTGTGTGGGTATGCGGTAGCCCTAGGTGTTATCACTTTGCATGTGTGTATGAATGCACACAGTCCCACCTCATGGCTGCCATATACAGGTGTTTGTGGACAACCACAGACTGTACCTGCCAGGACATACAGATCACTGTCTGTGGCCACGGACACGGTACCTGTGCCTGGCAGGGGTGCTACGGACCATATCAGGTACCAAGCCAGACTGGGTACTGTCATCAGAAGCAGGTGTTCATTGACTGGAGACAGGTCCCTGTTGGGACTGTCCAGCACCAAATGCACATGGTCTCATGGGGTGGTCCGATGACAACACAGACCCAGCATTGCTGGGGCTGCTGCTGGCACTATGTGAGTGGCCGCGGACCTGTTGTTGTCCGCGACGGCTGCCAGCTGCTGCTGTTGATTGCATACAGCCACGTCGACGCCTCAACCGTCCACCATTGCCCAGGCTCATGGACATATAGTTGTGGAACAGATCTAATGTGTCCCCCCATCTGTAAATGACCTCGGTGAAGTTGTGGATGGCGGCCGCAACATCACGCATACTGTCACTCATGGCTGTGCGACATGCTGTCAGCTCCCTCAGACCCTGTCTGGTGTACCGTTCCATACGTGACTGTGCCTGCATTACAGCCCAAAACATAGCTGGGGTTGAAAGACCTCTGTGGGCACGTCTGACAGGGGCAGTACACCCACGGATGCTCCCACAAGAACCCATGGACATCTGCCTTTGTGGTACCGTGTCAGGGCCCTGGCCATGGCTGCAGTGTGGGGATGCATCTGCCACTGATACCACATTACCCTGGTTAATGCCCACTGTATCCTGTCCATCACCTAGGGACATTGGTAACAAAGGATGTATTGGCAGGATGACTGTGCGCATTGATGGGGTCGACAGCTGTGTAGTGTCAATTGGCTGACCAATGACGGACCCTGGCACACCTACCTGTGCCATTACACAGGTATCATCATCACTATCCACAGCAGCTGATTCAGGTTCCCTGCTGCATTACACCAGAGCAGCACCAGAACCTGTGTGAGTAAGACAGGAAACACAGTTTACAATGTGTACACAATGCCATCACTGATGCACACATGCACACATGCACACATGCACACATGGGCACATGCACACATGCACACATGCACACATGGCATGGGCACATGGGCACATGCACACATGCACACATTGGCACATGCACACATGCACACATGGGCACATGCACACATGCACACACCTTAGTATATGAGATATCAACCCACAGACACAAACACACCTGCAATCAAACACATAGCACTACTGCTTTAACCTATTATTACTATTAGTGTACAGAGTAGTGAAGGTAATGGTATTACACACTCACCCGCATGGATAGGCTGCCTTTCTGTTACACCAGAGGGACCTGCGGGAAAGAGACATTTATCATCAGTGGGCACAACTGTGCCATTGATACTGTGGGCATGATACAGTTCAGTAGTGCAACAGTTAGCTTCCACAGGTGTACTGCAGATAATGAGGTTATCACTAATGCACAATAATTACCAAGATAACAGCTACAAATCGAGGACACACCCCACACATGCATAACAACAGTGTACAGAATGGTCACTATACACATGGCATGTTACCTGCACGCTCTGTGTCCTGCTGCTGTGTGGCTCCAGCCTCCATCATTACACATGTATGCTGTTGTTGTTGCTGCTGTGCTGGAGCCACAACACTCAGGAGTAGTCCCTCCAGTCTGGTGAGGGGGGTATGTCTAGCCACCCCACCATCTGTGGCAAGCTGCGGCCTGTGGATATCCGACGCATGCTGATGGACATTTCTAATTAAATCACTGCAGTGATGGAGTACCTGCTCATATGTCTGGTTATGTGTGCCTATGTCATTTACCTGACGGACCAGGTCTTGCCACAGTGCAGCCCTCTCCTGCTGGTTCTGTCTGGTGTGGGAAAAGAGTACAGCGAAATCCTGCACCAGGCTCTGGTGTATCTCCTCCTCCTCTGCAGCAGAGTAGACTGGGTTCCGCTGGTGAACCATGGCCCTGAAAAGGGGAAGGGAAATATGTCAGCAATATTTGTCAGCAGACTATAGCACATATAATACACATTATACTTGACTGCAGTGATATAACTTAGGCACCATATATAGCATCTGTCTGTCTATTGGGGGATACACATGTACATGACCAGATATCAGTGCTCATCCGACAACTGTGCAACAGTACCTGGCACACTCCATACAACAGACTATTATACTGCAGCAGTCAACGCACTGTTTCAGGTACAGTACACAACCTCACACTGGGGGTTTGAATCAAGGTACTGTATGGGGAACATTATCAGCTCATGCACTGCACACAATGCACGTTACATATTTCACTAGTAATGCACACTACTCTTACTTGCCATAACCCTACCTACACCACAGTGACATACAGTGTAACACAGCACAACATATGGCAATGTAGTATGTGTTGATCGCAATACCCCACACACCTGTCTCTGGCCTCACACCAAGGACACACACTACCATGACAGACAGACAGTCATGGTGAGCAATCACACCAGTACACAACATGCACCCAGTCAGTAGCACACTCATTCCACCTCACATATTCCGTTTGCAATGTGTTAATGTGTGTGCATTGTGTCCTAGGTAGGTAGTATGCTGTTGGCCCTGGGCCTACAGCAGCATACTGTTATGCTACCCTGCCCCTTGTGACACATGTGTTATGATCGTACCTGCTCCTTACAAACAGTTACACAGGGTGACTCATATGGCATATTACCTATCAGCATAACATTCAGCAGGGGTATGTCTGACATCTACTCATGGGGAGCCTTGCTTCTTAATTCTGTGTGGTCTACTACAGGGTATGTCATATCTGTGGGTAGGGTCCCATACCTCCACCATGTGCTCTATACTGCAGTGACAAGGACGACAGACATAGGTAATTTGTGTTGTGGATGTTGGAGGTGTTACCATGGTTGGGAGACAACTGTCATGGGTGTGACCGAACTATGTATATCCGTCAGTGGTAACCTGTATGTAGGTAGTCTGTGTGTGCTCTGTGGTGTTTGAGTGCATTGACACAGTTACTTGCATATGTCTGTGTCCTTCACCATATCTGTAGCTGTCATGGGAGGTACATACCGTGTAGGACATTGTGGGGAGTGGAGGGGTACAATGACCTACATGTCCATAGCTGACACACCATGTCCACTGACACATTCCATGTACAGGTATTATAGGACTAGTGTGCCACTGTGTATATCAATGTGGAGCCTATTGTACACTTGTTGACCCTGTTCCCCCCTGACACATGCAGTGGTGGGCAGGCATGTACATATGTGGTGGTTACTGGTGTCAGTGTTTTTGAATGGGGTATGGTACTCCAGTATCCACAATGGTGTTCACTCTATGCCTGTGACACTAGGCACCAGTAGCAAGACATCTGCACACATGTGCCTCACACAGTCTATATATATATATATATATATATATATATATATATATATATATATATATATATATATATATATGTATTGATATATTTATATCTGTATATGGATATATATCTGTTTGTATATATGTATATATAATATGTATATATAGATGTAGATATATACATATAGATATGGGGAGAGAGGGGGAGAGAGTGAGAGAGAGACACAGGGTGAGCGTGAGTGTGAGGGGGTGGGACAGAAAGTGAGAGATAGTCATATACAGACATATCTGTTGTCAGTCAGATCTATCTGTATATGTGTAAGTCTCTACAGATATCCATATATCTATGTGTGTATTACATATATCTGTATGTACATATTCTACCAATCTCGATGTTTGTGCAGTAAGTGAGAACCTGGTTCAAGGCTCCTGAGAGCACACCAGCGGTACCAGGCTATACCCCGTATCATGCATTTTGGCCCCAGGACTCGGGACAAAACAAAAAGGAAGGGGGGGGTGTCCATATTCAGGGAGGGCACACACACCTCCAGGTTAGTGGCAACACATGTAGCATCACAGACCATCCAGGTGCAGATAACCGTAGGCAAACCTGCTATACAACTGGTAGCTTGTTACAGACCACCCTCCCAATCTCAGGGACCACAGTCGGCCTTCCTGTAGACATTGGAGGGTATGAATGTCGCACCACACACAATCATATTGGGATAGTGCAACTACCCTAACATACATTGGGTGCATTATTCTACCCCAAACACCCTAGCCCAAAGGTTCCCGGAATTCACTATGTCAAATGCAATGGAACAGCTAGTCACCTCTTCCACAACAGGAGATAATATACTAGACCTGATCATCACAAACATGGGGACAATGTGCTACACACTGGAAGTATACCCCTCACTAGTCACATCTGACCACAGACTAATCCCCCTGGATATACATATCCCACCTCCCCCACAACACAACAGACTGCAGTGGGAAACCTCTCACATGCCGACTTTACACGTCTTATAACTGAGTTGGTATCCTTAATGCCCACTGGGCCAGTGTAATCCACTTCCCACAATGCAGACACCCTCACATATGCTTCTACAGACATCTCCAAGAATGCATGGATCATGCAATCACAAATGGAACCATGTCTCTCTCCAGCAAGGGCAGGTGCCCTGTCTGGTGGACCCCAGCATTGAACAGATTGTATAACAACAGATGGTAGCTACTGCACGGCAGAGCATACTTCCATAGAGCTATGGCATCTCTCATCAGCAGTAGTAGAAAGATAAGTTTTGTCGTACAAACATGCAAGGCCAACAACGAGAGGGACATCGCTATGGTCACTACAGATAACCACATGGCCTTCCTCTGCTATGTTACACACCTGGGTGGGAACCCTCAGTTGTGTTCACAGTTAGTTCACAGTGACATACACTACACTGAACACACAGATAATGCCAACAGTCTGGCAGACAGGTTCAGTGCAGGTTTCTCCATTCCCTCACCCACACATGTGAAATTACTTATCCTAGCTGACTGTAACCTCCCTGTCATCTCAGATGTCCAGCTAGGAACCACCCTCAGCAGAGCTGTAAACACAGCATCAATGGGACCCAATGGTATTGCAGGTTGCATGCTACGTGAACTGCAAGAGGAGCTACACATGCACATTACATGCTATTCAGCCGTAGCCTTACTACAGCATATGTACCTGGACACTGGCATACAGCAACAGTAGTCCCACTCCACACAGGAGGCACCTCTACAGACCCTAGTAACTACCGCCCCATAAGCTTATCCAGCCTGGTCTGCAACACTATGGAAAGGATCATTATGGTACCCATACACAGAGACATTGGGGACTTAGACACTTGATCCCACCTAGTTTGGCTTTGTAGAGGGCAGATCCTGCCTTATGAACCTGGTTAACCTTTTCAAATCAGTCACTATAGCCATTGCTGAGGGCATAGTGGTCCATACAGCCTACCTGGGCTTGCCTACAGCATTCGACACAATACATGATCTGCCATCATAGACATGATCAACAGCTGACATGTAAATCCATATGTCACATGATGGGTTGCAAACCAGCTAATGGATAGAAACCCTATAGTCAACCTCACTGGTGCCATGTCAGACTCAGAGCCAGTCACATGTGGTGTCCCACAGGGCTCTGTCCTGGGACTGCTCATGTTCGGCATATCATTCTCAGATGTGGAAGCAGACATGGGAGGGTAGTGGCTGACAATGTTCAAACATGACTGCATACTAGGCGCCATAGGTGATACATCTGCTGACACATACATCCTACTGACAGGACTCACGGACACCAACAACTGGTAGTGGAGTCATGGCCTGACACTGCATGCCATGTAATGTATACCCATACCCTTTTGGACGGACAAGGTACCTACATATTATCACATAGACAATAACCCACTGAGTACAGACAAAGTAATCGGAGACCTGGTGACACTGTGCAATGCTGACCTCTCATTTGACACCCACGTTGCTGAAGTGGTTGGATGGACTTCCTACCTTGCGCACCTTATCATGAAGGGATTCACATCCACATCAAAAGGGGTCATTGTACCCCTATACTCCTCCCTTATCAGGCCCATGACTGTGTACTATGCCCCATTTAGTATGTACCTCACCTGGCACTTGCAACAGCTAGGGGGACCCCATGAGTACATCACCAGGAGGATCAAGGGTCTGCAACAACTGTCATATGCTGCCAGACTAACGTAACTCATGCTCTATTCCATAGCATACTGCCTACGCAGGGGTGATCTGTGCCTGATGTAGTAGGCCATGTCCCATCTGGTAGTGATGGACATGTTTCACCTCATACACTCCAAATCCATCAGAAGCACGACAGCTACGGATTTAAACCTCAGCACACATATGAATAGGACATACTGTAGGGACAGATCCATCACTAAGAGGCTTCCCATACTGTGGAACAGGATCCCAGTTCATGTTAGGCAGAGACCCTCACTGACACTCTTCATGTGCATTCTTGACAAGTGTATGGGAGATCATAGGTTTACAGCAGGGGTCTTCTCTGTGTCACTACTAGACAGAGGCACAGTACACTAATGCTATTATGTAGGGGGGGTCTTCACTGTGTCACTACTATACAGAGGCGCAGGTTTCTAAATCTATTCTATACACTGTCTGCAGATAGCCTAGTACTAAACTATGCCACTGTGAAACTATATCTTTCTATGTATTTCTACATCCCTCTCTATCTATGTATACACATATGCATATTATATATATATATACATATATATATATATATATATATATACATGTATATATATATATATATATATATATATATATATATATATATATATATACTCCTTTTAGTTCCACATATGTATACACACAGTAACGTACTGCTGAACACCCATTACTGTACCACCTACTTGTACATTGCACTACAACCTACATTGCTATGTGCACATAGCTACCATCACATACATATGTATGTGGAGCCTTCAGTGACAGTTTCAGTATGTCCCCTTCCCTATGCACATCCTCATATACATAGATACAGACCAATAACACATCTGGAGGGTTCACAGTATGTAGAGTATTATAGTAGTACTTTACATTACCTGTGTTTGTTGCAGCTGTTTGTGTAGGCTTGCAGTTGCTTGGCCTGCTGTCAGCCTCTTTGCTTTGTTGTTTCAGGTTTGTTATTTCTTTCTCTTTCTTTCTTTCTTTCTGTCTTTCTTTCTTTTTTTTTTTTTTTTTTGTTTTCTCTCTCTCTCTCTCTCTACCTCCAGTGGGTGCAATGACAGTATTGCATGTGTGGACTGGGAGTACAGGATGCTTTTGTAGGTATCTGCTCATGTCCATGTGATGGCCTCTGCACCAATTGTTAGCCAGCATTTACTAATTGCATGCAGCCTGTTGTGTAGTGATTGCAGTTCTCACTGTGATTACAGGCCTGTGCTAAAAAAGGTCTGTTAGGTAGGCATAGCCCTTTCAGATTATCAGGGTGGGGACCATGCTGGTTTGCTGTGGACACTGTTCTGTGAGTGTAAGGGTTGGTATGTCTCTCATATTTCAGGCTGTGTTGTAGACACTGCAATGCATGTTGTTCTGTAAGCTGAGTATTCCTTCCTCCAGTGTCCTGTTCTCCATGTGTATGTAAACTGACACCTACGACTAGTAATACTGTGTATATGGGTGTGTGTGCTTTCCTGTGGGGATTATGGTGTAACTGGTATATAGCAGTGGCTCTTGCAATCTGTTGCTATGGCTTCAGTATTTGGCCTTTACATTCACTCCTTGTATGACTGCTAGGTGTCTTTCCTGTTATGTGTTGCTATGGCTTTCCTATTTTCCATTTACATTCACAGCTTGTAATGCTTGCCAAATCTGTTTGGCCAGCAATTCCCTATGTGTTTGTTGTGGTAGGGTGTTACTGCATGCAGTATGGTCTGGCCATGGTGTGGGCCTTGACACTTACAGGGGTATTTGATCATGCTGCTGAGCAGGCCTCAGATACTCTCTGGTGCATCATTTATCAGCCTCATGGAATGGTACATAGCAGTGGGTTACTCCAGTGACATATTCTGATACTCTGCAGTTGTGACTGTGGGTTATTTCAAGCATATGTATTAGTGCACCATTTGTGCCGTGCAGGTGGTGTATACCTTCAGTCAGTCATAGTTACCATTGCATGTGTAGTTACACCTTTCTGCCTACTGTTAGTACATTTGGCAGGGTGTCAGTGGGGCACAGTTGACATTTGTTTTCACATCAGGGACATCCCTGTAATTCAGTCACAGTTGCTATGTCTGAACTCTTAACTATTCAACTATGGCAGTGTTTATCCTGCTCTGAGTATGTGTGTGGCTTGCCAGATGCTACCGTGACATTATTACCTAGTAGCTACCAACTAGCATGACTGTTTCTCAGCACACAGTACTAATTTACAAATCCACTAGATTTGACAGTAAATATACATGACATGCTTTGTGTACTAGACTTGTATATTCCCTTTACATTAATTCCTACTATTTTATGATATATTTCTTTCAGCACAATATTCTTGTATAGCACTCATGGCTTAGTAGTAACTCATGCAGATTAATGTTTCCAAGGTCCTGGGTTCGAGACTGAGGGAGGTATTTTATTTTGCTGCTGAGAAAACTACAGGTCTTGTCATTCAGAGTGACTAAGGCACTTTTAAGCAGTTGTAAGCGGGTTAGCGCTGGTTTGCACGGAGGTCACGCATGCGCACTGCTGCTTAGCTTCACACACACCCGCTTACTACTGCTTACAAGTGCTTACTCTCGCTCACACCCGCGCTATTTTCTTTGAAAGAGAAGAAAATGGGGAGATAGGTCAGTGGTGAAAAAGGGTCACAAAGAGGGTAGGACAGTAGGAAAACAAGCTCGGGTTTTGCAGGAGGGATGTAGGAAAGGCCCATAGCTGCCCATTTCTTTGTCAGCAACAGCTGTGCATATGTTTGTAATTTGGTGTGACATTTGAAACCTTTCACCCCTGAGAGAGGTGTAAGGACAACAATAATACTTGATGTACAGCCAATTGTAATTGCCAGTTTACATGTCCAGCAGACATGTGTGCAAAATGGGCAGCTATGTATGGGGCGTAATTTTTTGTGTGTACAGAGTGCCCTTTTTTTTTTTTTTTTTTAGGTGAGAGTGGTTTGTCAGGTACAGGAAGTCGGTATAGCTGGGGAGGTAGGTTGGGGAGGTTAACAGACAAGACAAACAAGACGCATATAGGGGCGGTGTATGACACATGTGGAGGGGTTACACAATTGACGGGGACAGATGTTTGGATATCTCAAGCCCATAAGCCCACAGATGGCAACAGTGGAACTGAGATCCCCACCCATGGGCAGTTGCCACTGTGCCTTCACTGCCCAGGATGGGGCTACGCTGGGGGCTGTGTAGGCCGGGCAGCAGGCACGCCCGTGAGTTGTGCCACCTGTGCCTCAAGCTGGCGTAGGGGCCCAAGCACAGCGTGCCGGATCTCCCTACGCACCACAGTCCGGACACTACGGAGGGTGAGTGGATGTTCTCCTCCGGCCACGCTTGCAGAGGGGGGGATGAGCCCCATCCCATGCAGCGCTTCCACCCACAGGTGGCACAGGGCCACCGGAGGAGGGTCCGGCCTGGGCGCTACTGCCAGGTGCACTCGTAAGCTGAGGTGGGAGAGGTGGGTCCACTGGAACCCGCCTTCCCTGTCATGCTATGTTTTGCATTATGTTATGACAGTTTGGGTTAATAACACACAATACCATTCACAATTAGTTGTAACAGCATGCATTAGTATTCCCATTAACCAAACACCCATAAATTCAAGCCATTGAACAGCAAGCATAACACATGCATAATTTGAACAGCAATACACATTCCAACAACATGCAGGGTTGATTGATGGCAACAGGCCATCAGGTTTGGATGTATGAACAGGGCAGATGCATCAACGTACATGCAAATATGTATGAACCAGCAGGACAAATGTCCAGGGGTGTTAATTGTGATTGCACATACCCATTTCACGTGGAATGGATTATTTGTGGTTATAGGGTAGGGTGAAGAAATATTTAATTAACAACTTCAAATACCTATACATATGCTGTACATTTCTACTAGCTGCAGATATGTACACACTACAGGTCTGCCTACAGTTTCCTATGTGATAACTAATTCAGGTTGGTGATAGGAATGTTACTGCTACATCAATATGCATTTCATATTTATTCATACACATTCATATCTGACTCTGTTCATCTACATCATCCTGCTACATTTGCTTTATATGGCTATAGACAACTGTGGATGTTTGGTATTTCAGACAACCATACTATCTGCATATTGCAGACTGAGAGCAACATATCCAGAGTTTGGGACACACATTCCAGCTTCAGTTCTGTTTTCAACACATGTTGCTGTTTGGTTCTGCCTGTCACATTCATTTCATTCTGTACTGACTGCAGTATACTTTATTCAGGTGTTATTACTACTTTATTGGTGGATTCATACCTCTTTCTCACACTCTCTCACTTGCTTTATTTTTACAATTCATGATGGTACTTAATTCTAGGCTTTATTGACATGTTTTACCTTTAGTTATAACAATCCTTTCCAACAGTCTTACTTATGTCATGTTTCAAAATTTCAACAGGGATATATTTCACACATGTGTTTTACTCAGCTTCTGCAGCTGTACTTTTCAGCCCGCTGCAGGTTATGTACCATTATATTACAGGTGGAACATCTTTATTTCAGACTTGTTACATTTTTATGTTTGGAGTACAGGCTGCATCACACTTTTGTAATCAAGCAATACTTGCAAACTCTCTTACACTGTTACTTGCACATTTTATTAATTAGTGACTACACTGCACTCTTTTGCTAACTGTCATACTTATATATTTATTTACAGTTACAGGGAGAGATTTACTGACCTGCCTGGTGGCGCAACCGCACCAGCCTATCGCCATAGGCTCGACGGTTCGCAGAACGGACACCTGCAGCTGTAATATAAATGATGTAATATTGGAATACACATCTCCATAATATCAGCTAGGTTAATTTCTTACATACATAATTACATGTAACTTACTCAGTAGTGGGGCGTTGGGCATTTGCCGGGCCTCCTGGATCCAACGGTTCAGTTGGTCCTACTTCCGTCTCTTCAGATCCGCATGGTGGTGACGGACCTGCTCACCAGTCCTTGGTATTCCTGTGGCACTGGTGAGATCATGTGCCAACCGGTCCCACGCCTCAGCCCTATATGTTCTCCACAGGACCTGGCCCTGCATGAGTTGGGCCTCATGATTATGGACGAGGAGCCAAACCATATATTTGGACTCCTCAACACCCCACCTCTGTGCTCGGAAGCAACTACCCTCTCCTACACCTGACATCCTGGCTGCAAGTCAGTTCCACAATCAGTTATGCTGTGTATTCCCACCTATGGGGCTTATATATGCCATTTTTCCCACACTTATCTGTGATTGGCCATTTTGGAATTGTATCAGCTTCACAAAACCTGCTTTGTCATGCTCCTCTTTCTATTCATTCCTCTATATATGCTATTACTGCATTTCTAAGTGCAACTGTCATGGCTTAGTGGTTCAGTACTTTGACTATGGTGCATGGTATCCTGGGTTCGAACCTGGCCATTGCTTTTTATATTTTATGACTGTCTACACAGGCTAGGAGGTGTGTCTGTGTAAAGGCAGTTTTGATACAGCTTGCTCAACGTTGCCCGTCAGTTAGCTTGTTGGCGCGGTGCGCAGCTCCGCGCAAATGGATCAGGCTGGTTTACGTGTGGTTTGGCTGTCAGCATGCATATTACGCTCAACTCAGCTACAGGCACACAGTTTCAGCGTGTTAAAACGCTGCTCAACCCCGGGCACTCATTTTACACCTATTAAACCACTGCTCACCTACGGGCACTCATTTTACACCTGTTGTAACACTGCTCACCTACGGGCACTCATTTTACACATGTTAAAACAATGCTCACCTACAGGCAGATATCCTCAACTTGTTACACTGTAGCTCAGCTATAGGCACATCTGACATTTTTTTTTTTTTATCATCTCACATTTCTTCAAAATACATGGCCCATTTCATTACATTTTACATAAAATATAATTTTATGTATGTACATATATGTCAGGGAATTGTTTTGTGCTTATTTCAATAAAAATAAAAATTGATGTTGTGGGGGCTCGAACCATGACTGCCTGCTCTTCAGCCAACATCTCTACCGCTACGCTATTGCTTCTGGGCTTACTTTGCATATTTAGTTCTTATATGCTTTTCCACTGACTGCTAACTGTGACTAAGCGCCGGGCATGCCCGCACAAACGAGCGCACTCACGGGCAAACATCTTTACAACTTATAAAAAAATATAAGATGTTCATTTATACATTTTATGTTCATAGTCTGTGGGGGCATGTGTTGTGTTGTGTTTATTCACATTTCCACGGACTCTGTCGTGAGTGTTTACTTTTGGGACTTTTACTCTTCTGGGGGCATGTCCGTTTGCAGGGCTCGCCCTACGGACACGCCCCCTACTGTCTTCCACGGACCGTGTTAGCCTTAGGTGTGATTCAGCATGCCCTCATGCATATGCATGACATGCTGACGTCACACCGTTTAACTGCAGCTTCCGTGTAAGCCTTGTAACTCTTACACGGAGGCTTCGTGAATCCTGCCCATAATCTTTTCAGTAAAGCTGTTCCATGTCGCTAGAGCTAATTTAGAAAATATTCTTTTACAAGGCACCTTTCAATTTATGGACTCACTAACTAGGTAAAATCTGTACCTCTGAAAGAGTAGTTTAGTTTTCTAATAAATACCAGAAAAAGGTGTACAATTTCCCACCTTATTTCTTACTCTTTCCTTCTTTCTCATTCTTAACAAACCTCTTTGAAAACTTTGCATCATAGCCATTTGGCTGATTTACACTTACTACTCTAACCCTTTACGTCTCACTCTGGAACATACATATCATCCACATGACAGGGGCACAGTAAAATAATTTTCTTGGGTGGTGAAAGCCAGGGTACATCTTTTGGCTAGGCTTATATAGACCCTAGGGCCAATAGCCTAGTACCTACCTATGAACCTATGAACATCTGTCTTTTGTACTGTGTGGCTTTAGCAGCCATTCACCCATTATTATTTTTTGCTGTAAACACTTCCCCTCTACCCTAGCAATTTTCAGTACATCACTTACCTACTTACTGCTTCCTTGACTTCCTACTTTCCCTCTTAACTGCCTTCACCTCTTTAAGTACTCCATTACTAGATGCTACCTTTCCATACTTAACAACATTCTTTCTTTCTTTCTTTGCAGGATTGATTAGAACCTCTAGTCAATTTTGTAGTATTAAGCAACTCTATTCCCCCTTAATGATCATACCCCCAGCCTAATCAGCCTTAGAGGCTAGTAGCCACTTTCATATTCTCAACACCAAGATAAACTCTGCCCCTAAATATAGACAAATAGCTATTCAAACCTTACAACTTCTTAGTCACCCTTTCTTCTATCAATTTCTATCCCCTAGCTTTCTTTGTAACTATACCATATGCCTGCTTTTCTTTCACTTCATATTGCAATTCTTGTTTGTATTATACTAACTAAAATCACAAAAGGACAGATGGTGCTCACGCAAAATCAATAAACTGAAAAGAAAGCACCACAACCAAGTAAAAGCACGAACAATTTAATGAATCCACACACTAACGCACGTTGTAAAACAGAACGTTTTCATCTTCAACTTCATCAGATAATGAAAAGTAATCACAATGTTGTCATATGTATACACACCCACATTAAGAACCAATTAAAAAACACCAATCACAATGAGAGAACCATTTGAATTAATTAAAACACTCAGCAAAAATGAAAAGTAAAATCATGTCATCTTAAATGTTTGTAAACCTTTGTCAATAAAAATTATAAATGTATAAGGTTTACAAACATTTAAGATGACATGATTTTACTTTTCATTTTTACTGAGTGTTTTAATTAATTCAAATGGTTCTTTCATTGTGATTGGTGGTTTTTAATTGGTTCTTAATGTGGGTGTGTATACATATGACAACGTTGTGATTACTTTTCATAATCTGATGAAGTTGAAGATGAAAACGTTCTGTTTTACAACGTGTGTTAGTGTGTGGATTCATTAAATTTTTCGTGCTTTTACTTGGTTGTGGTGCTTTCTTTTCAGTTTATTATAACTAACCTTTAATTTCTCTGCGAAAGGGCTAAAATTTCTCTAACTGTTAAATCATTGCCATATAACTTGTATCTACTCTTAGCCAATGGTTTAATATCATGGTGCAAATTCAATAATGCTTACACTTATGCTTGCTGAGTGATGCCAACACCAGTGCAGCAGGTTTTAGATTCAGTGAACTCCACATAGGGGTGCACAAGCACACGCATTCAAGTGCACCAATGGAAAGTTTTGTGGCATGCAGATTTAGGCATAAGTAGCTGATGAAGCAAACCAATATGGTGGAGCAATCCAACAACCTTACCCACATTTGTGTATGTTCCATATCTGTGTTAAAGGTGTAAGTGAAAATTTTCCTCCTACAAGAGCCTACACAGAAGCAAGGGCATACAGAAGTCCTGAGATATGGACAGAATGCCCATAAAAAGGTAAAAGCAGGTATTTACTGACTGAGGAAGTCCAAAAGGATCAAGAATATGTGTAAAATGACTCTAAATTTCATAATTTTTATTTTAGCACACATTTGCACAATGGGCTGTATGTACAAAACATTTTAAAAAACAATAACACAAATGTAATTAAAAAGTTTGGCATGATATATTGTCACAATAATTAAACTTGCACTGTATCATTAAATCTGTGCACCCATGGTGTTGCCCAGCCTACACTGCTACTATCTGTGTGTTTTCCAGGCTGTCAGCATGGTTATTATATACATGATGTAAAAATGAGTGGATTTGTTGAATCACCAAAAAGCAATGACCATGTAGGGCTGTACACTCCATTTAATCTGTGATATCTAGCTATATCCCACCAAACTCCCATCAATAAAAGTGATGTCCCCCACTTAAAACCCAGGTCAGTAACTAAGGAGCTTCAATCCTCATTACTGACTCCAATGTGAGACTCTCTAATCTCTAAAGAACACACTGATTTCTAGCCACAATGTAAAGTAATGAAAAACATTTAATAATAAGTAAAATGATTAGAAGAATGTAAATCAATAACTTCAATAAATACCAGAATCCAATCACCAGAAGTATAAAATTAAACTGTAGGATAGAAGTCCATCATTCTAGAAAAACTCTATCTTAATAACTATGCTTTTCTAATCTAACTAAAGAATACTTTCACTGATCTAATCTAACACATAACAGTAAGGCAAAGGCAGGCTTACAGTTTTTGGTGAGTTGTCTTTTCTTCAGGTAGCACTGTACAACAGCACTGTAACTGATAGCAACTCTTCACAAACTGTTGTTCTTCACAAAACAGCTCAGCACTTCACTAACTGCACAGCTTAACAGTCTCAACTGTCTTATTTTGAAAATAAAAGTCAGCTGTTTGAAAAAGTTATTTTCCTTGTCAATCAGCTGTTCAAATAACCACTAGCTGCCAGGAGTATTCTAATGACATCACCTACTGTTCAACTGATTCTCCACAGTACTTTAGAATCTCCCTCACAAACATGTGCAATTAGAAATGTATCAAAACATTGATAGAGTCTTTAAATATTCTGTTTAGACAGTGACATGCTCATCATTTTAAAAACTTATTTACATTTTCACAGTTAGACATGCTGGCATATAATACAAGTTAATCTGAGAATATATGCAAATCTCCTGCCAGACATGCTAACACAGATGACAGCATTTTCATTTTCTTCACATAAACTCCAGCACTTTGTGTGTTTTCCATGGATGAGGACTTCTGAGCATTGCACAAACCAAGTAAATGAGGTTGCATTCAACTAATCCCCTCTATTCCTGTGACAATGACTGTTAGGTGTTAGACTAGCATGTAGATAGCCTTGGGCTCAAGTACAGGTTATGTCAACTTTTAATCATACTGCGCTGGCATTGTAGGTCATACAAATGAAGTGCAATTATCCATAATTAGCATATTCATAGGTTCATAGGTAGGTACTAGGCTATCGGCCCTGGGGCCTATACAAGCCCAGCCAAAAAGGTACCCTGGCTTTTGCCACCCAAGAAAATTATGTTCCTGTGCCACTGTTGAGCAAAGCCACAGAGGTAATCCCTGGGGTGAATTTCCTATTTCCCATCCAATCATCAAGATTTTTCTTGAAGAGTGCTAATGAGGAGCTTTGTTTGATATTCTCTATGTATCATGGCAATAGGGATGACATTGTTAAATGTTTTACATGATTTGCTGTCATTATGCATAGCTGCACTCTGCTGCACTTTGGTGTGCAGAGAACCACAATGTGCACTGCATCAGGAGTTTTAAATCCTGTCAATTATATCCTAAGCAGGTGGATAGCATTTACATCTGTCAGTACCAGATGGTGGTCCTAATCAGGAAATGTATAAAGTATGCATAGAACCTACAGTCTGATTTTCCCTTGATACTTCAACAACATTGGAGTAGAGACTTGGAACTTTTAACTGACATAATGCTAGGGGCTGCTAGAGCTATTCTACATTTGTATGTGCTTGAGGCTGCAGTCAATGCTGCTGGTGCTGATAACAATAGGTCTAGGCTGACAAGTAGAAGAGTGTTCAGGCCTAAGTTGACCTACCAGGTACTAAGTGAACTGGAGATTATAGAGCACTATAGGGTTGACAGGACACATTAAAAGAACTCTGTGAGCTCTGCCAGGCTCAACTCATAGCCACAGCCAACAGACGGGGAACCCATCCCAGTGGAAACTAAGGCATGTGTATCCCTTAGATTAGCAACAGGTACTTTTCAAAGACCAATTGGGGATGTGATGGGGGTGTCACAGGCATCAGCATCCAGGATACTCCACCAGTTTCTGGATGCTGTGCTTATACATCCCAGTGAACACATATGTTACTACCTCACTGCTGAGGAGATGACCAGCAATATGCAACACTTTATCAAGTAGCACACTACCCTGAAGTAATGGGTGCCATAGATTGCACTCATGTACAAATCAAGGCACTACCTAGTGAGCAGGGTAGAATCTATATTAACTGCAAGGGATAACACTCCATCAACTGCCAAACATAGATTGGGTACATTATTCTAGCCCTAATACCCTAGCCCAAAGGTTCCTGGAATTCATAAATTCAAATGCACTAGAACAACTAGTCACCTCTCCCACTAGGGGAGATAATATACTAGACCTGATCATCACAAACATGGGGACAAAATGCTCCACACCGGAAGTATACCCCTCATTAGTGAGATCTGACCACAAACTAATCACCCTGGATATACATATCCCACCTCCACCCCCAGCACAAAAAAACACAGTGAAAAACATCTCAAAAGCAGACTTCACTCTTCTTAAGACTGAGATGGTATCCTTTAAGCCCACTGTGCCAGTGGATACCACATCCCACAATGCCGAATCCTTCACAAATACTTTCTATGGACATCTCCAAGAATGCATGGATCATGCAATCCCAAACAAATCCAAGTCCCTCTCCACCAAATGTAAGCATCCTGTCTGGTGGACCTCAGCCATAAACAAATTGTATAACAAAAGAAGGAAGCTACTGCACGTCAGAGCGAAATCCCATGAAGGGAAGACATTTCTGATCAACATTAGCAGAAAACTATGTTCTCTCATAAAAACATCCAAGGCAAACTTTGAGAGAAAAATCGCTAAGGACACTAAAGATAACCACAAAGCCTTCTTCAGCTATGTTAGAAACCTCATGAAACCCTCAGATATGCTCAGAGTTGGTTCACAACAACAAAAAATACACTGAACCCACAGATATTGCTAACATTCTGGCTGACAGGTTCAGTGCAAATTTCTCCCATCCTTCACCCCCAAAAGAAGAAATACTTATCCCAGCTGAATGTAATCTCCCTGTCATCTTAGATGTCCAAGTGAGAACCACCCTAAACAAAGCAAAAACACAGCATCAATGGGACCTGATGGTATCCCGGGTGCGTGTTACGTGAACTCAAGAGGAGCTAAACCCACACATAAAAATGCTATTTAACCTTAGCCTTACTTGGGATATGTACCTGAACACTGGGCGTACAGCAACAGTGGTCCCACTCCACAAGGGGGGTGCCTCTACAGACCCTGGAAACTACCGCCCCATAAGCTTAACTAGCCTGGTCTGCAAAGCTATGGAAAGAATCATTATGGAACTCATAAACAGAGACATAGGGGACCTACAGACACTTGACCCCACCCAGTTTGGCTTTATAAAGGGCAGATCCTGCCTTTTAAACCTGGTTGACTTTGTCGAAACAGTCACTAGAGCCATTGATGAGGGCAAAGCAGTCCATACAGCATACCTGGACTTGGCTAAGGCCTTCGACACAATACCCCACTCAGGCATCATAGATAAGCTAAACAGCTTAAAAGTAAACCCTTATGTCACTAGATGGGTTTCAAACTGGCTAAAGGACAGAACCCATAAAGTTAAAATCGCTGGAGCAATGTCAGACTCAAAGCCAGTCACAAGTGGTGTCCCACAGGGATCTGTCCTGGGACCCCTCTTGTTCGGCATTTATTTCTCAGATGTTAAAGTAAACATGGGAGGGCTGTGGCTGACAAAGTTTGCAGATGACTGCAAACTAGGCGCCATAGTCGATACACCAGCAGACACACACATCCTACAAAAAGGCCTCACTGAAACGGACAACTGGTGCCATAGTCACGGCCTTAAACTAAATGCCAAAAAATGTATAGTCATCCCTTTTGGAAAAAACAAAGTACCCACAAATTATCACATAGACAGCAACCTACTGAGTACAGAAAAAGTAATCAGAGACCTAGGGACCCAAGTAGACAGCAACCTCTCATTTGACACCCACGTTGCCAAAGTGGTTAGAAAAACATTCTACCTCGCACACCTCATCATGAAGGGATTCACATCCAGATCCAAGGATGTCATTGTACCCCTATATTCCTCCCTCATCAGACCCATGATTGAGTACAATGCCCCATTTGGTATGTACCTCACCCGGCATTTGCAACAGCTGGAGAGACCACAAAAGTACCTCACCAAAAGGATCAAGGGTCTCCAACATATGTCTTATTCTGCCAGACTAAAGAAACTTCAGCTCTATTCAGTAGCATACCGCCTGCTCAGAGGTGATCTCTGCCTTACGTACAAGGCCATGTCCAATCAGGATCTGATGGACATGCTCCACCTCAAAAATCCAAATCCATCAGGACCACAAGAGCTAAAGACTTAAACCTCGGCACAAGTATGAATAGGACATGCTGGAGGAATAGATTCATAACCCAGAGGCTTCCCATGCTTTGGAACAGGATCCCAGTTCGTATTAGGCAGAGCCCCTCACTGACTCTCTTCAAGAGAAATCTTGATGAGTGGATGGGAGATCGTAAGTTTACCCCAGGGGTCACATCTGTGTCACTGCTAGACAGGGGCACAGTAAACTAATTCTATTATATAAGGGGACCTTCATTGTGTCACTACTAGACAAGAGGCACAGTATTCTAGATTTATTCTGTACATTTTTGTACCATTTCATGGGGTGGCAAAAGCCACATCACTATGGCTAGGCTTACAAATGCCCCAGGGCAGATAGCCTAGTACTATACTATGAAACTATGAAACTATGAAGTCATGTGCAGTGCCCAGGAGATTATCTTGAATGTGTGTGCTGGTAGCCCTGGCAGTTATCATGACTTCCATATCTGGTACACATCACAGCTGTACCAGATGTTTGCTAGGGGGAACATTCCACAGGGCCATTTATTGAGGGATGCTGGCTACACCCTGGAAGTGTGGATGATGACACCCATCAGAAATGTACACATACCCACAGAAGAACACCATAATGAGGCACATGCACAAACTCAGAACATCATAGGGCATGTATTTGGGTTCTGAAGTCACAGCTCCGGTGCCTAGATATATCCAGTGGAGCCTTGCAGTATACTCCAAAAACATGTACACAAATTTTCACAGTTTATGCTATGTTGCACAATCTGATCCTGTGGAAACAGCTGGTGCAGGATCAGCAAGGGGAATGGGCACACATCTTCCCACCAATGCCTAAGTCACCACAGCCACAGTCACAGGAGGACTCGGAGGAGGAACCCCAGCTGCTGTCCCTGTAGGTAGACGCAGGTGTGCTCAGTATGCCCTTACTTTTGCTAGGAGACAATGCATAGCACATTGAATGACCACCTAGGGTCTAACACTTTCCTTCAACTTGCATACATATATTAAATTTGATGTCAGGGAGCTCACACAACCTTTATCTATACATGTACTGGCTGTGTACTGCTTGCATCAGACAGTCAGCCCTGGACTAATGCTGTGGTAACTGCCGATTTGCAAGGTAAGGCCTGAACTAGACTATAGTGTTGAACACTACAATGGCATATCCATGTATATGTATTACTTTGTTACAGTATGCAAATATATAGTGGTGCTTTTGTAGATAACTTAAGTTAACATGTGAGTACACACACATATTACTTTAGTGTTATCATATGTAATTGTTATGGATCAAGCATGAAACACTCACTGAGTTCAACCACAGCTGAATACTGTTACATCATGCAAGAGAAAAGTTAGGGATTGACTCCACTCCATTGCAGTTTCTGACTTCAGGCTACTTTGTATCCGAACAGTAAATGTGTCCCCCGACACAACCACAGGATTGTAAGACAGAGAGATGTATAATTATAATCATATGTTTGTCATGAGTTGTGTCTACTAACTGGTCTATGTCCAAACGTAACTTATAGAAGTACTTGTACAATATACTGTGCATGGTATGATAGCAGTGTACAGTTTTTATGAAGTAGTTGTGTGAGCAACAACAGTGTAGAAAGCAGCTTCTGTGGCCAAAAGGACTAAGGCAGCCATCCTGCTTGATGAAGCTTGAATAGTGTTTCGGTTACTAATCCTGATGTAAGTTGAAGTTTTGGAGGTGTTTTTGCTATAGTTTGTGTTTTGTATAGACTGTGACTCTGTGTCCTATAACATTTTTATCTTTATATTTTTAGCACAAATTTGCACAATGCATGGCATGCTGAAAACAGTTTTAATAATGCTTAAATATTTTGTGCAAAATGCAAAACTGCAGAAAAAGGAAATATGCAGATAATAGCTATAGATTGCCCATAGTAATTGTGAAATCATGGCCTGGAGTAATGAGATGAGTGGCTGCAGTAACACATATACATTACATAATATGAAGAGTGGATGTCAGCAATGAGCCGCTTGTGAACTCACTGTCTAACACCCTACAAACAGGTAGAAGAGCAAAATGCACGTGTCTACACTTAGTATAATAGTCATTGCATTTTCACTATGCCTATCTATCAAAGCAAAAAACTGTCCATATTTATGAAGAATGTGCATATCTTTACATAATATTTGTGATGTTTCCCATAAAATGCTGGATTATACAACATTATTGCTAAATCACTGAGAATTAAGTCAGAAAATAATGACATACATTTCATTTATGGATGTCATACCCTTCAGAAAATGTATGCTAATGCAAAACCTGTTATTCCATCAAGATTGTAGGTTTGTAAGGGCAATAATTCAACATTTGCCATATTAATTTATCTTTGTGCAGATTTCATGCTCTCTGAGGTTGAGAGGTATGCTATTACATCACATACATAGATCTGTTTTCTTACTATCTGTATTTCCAATATATAGAAAAATTGCAAACTGAGGGCACAGTGTAACTATTGGTACAGACAGTTAATAAGCATATCCATATGTATTTCCTCACAACCAACCTCAACAACAGTCAGTACAACCATGGGATCTCCTTAATTCTACAACACATATATCTAACACAAAACAAAGGTGTAATATATAATGTTGTGTGCTCCCTCATGGATACAGCAATGAAGTTGTGCTCACAGGCTTGCACTGCCAAAAGAAAGCATACAAATATGCTCAATAAGGGAATCATGCTGTTACACATCTATGGCCTCTAAACAGTATACTACTGTTAGTATACTAGCCTCAGATGACACTAAAGAGTGATGTGCCTATGCAAGTCTTTCACCTGGTGTTCCCTACATCCTTTGATGATGTCTTGTACTGTAAGTTCACATTAAGTCATGTTAAAATCAGACTTGTGTAGTGGTGCTTGCATTAAAAACTGTGTTTGTTAGTCTGTGCACTTAGGAAGGGGTTTGGTTCTCACTGTAGTAGTAGTAGTAGTAGTAGTAGTAGTAGTAGTAGTAGTAGTAGTGTGTGTGTGTGTGTGTGTGTGTGTGTGTGTGTGTGTGTGTGTGTGTGTGTGTGTGTGTGTGTGTGTGTGTGTGTGTGTGTGTGTGTGTGTGTGTGTGTGTGTGTGTGTGTGTGTGTGTGTGTGTGTCTGTTTCCATAAAGAATAATGTGAGTCCAACACTGCCTTGGAAACTGGCATGCTGTTTGCTTTCTTTTTGTGCTTGTAAATAATGTCCATGACTAGCAGTCCTCTAACCTCTTGCTCCCCACAGGGCCTGCTTATGTCTTCTACTATAAGATCACCTGCAGTCGTCTTAAAGTCAGACTTGCGTCATGGCATGCTCATTAAGTACTGTGTTCTCTAATCTGTAAACCTAGACAAATAGGGGTTATAATCTCATTGCAGCCAACTTGGTGTATTTGTGTGTCTGTCTTCATAAAGAAGACTGTGAGTGAGTATTCAACACTAGCATGGTTTTGCATTGCTTTTGTGCTTGCAAAAACGTCCATGTCTAGCAGTCCTTCAACATCCTTTCTCCCACAGGGTCTGCTGATGTCATCTACTATAAGATCACCTGCAGTCCTCCTAAAGTCACACTTGTACCATGGAGTGTGCATTAAGTACTGTGTTCTCTAATCTGTAAGCCTAGATAGGTAGGGGTTCTAATTTCACTGTAGTCAACTTGGTGTGTGCATATGTGTGTGTGTGTGAGCTAGTGGTGGATATTAGATAGATCATTTTACTGCAGCCTATGGTACACTGTACTCATGTGTTCAGCAGATACTGCTGATGCCATCAACTATATCAGATTATTGGATACATATTGCTCACAACAGCCATGGGCACAAAATGGGCTGGCAGAAAAGTAGATGTCACCTCATGCAATATAAGACAGACAACAGTGACACTCCTATCATGCAATGCACAAACATCATGACTCTCTTTGCAATGTTGATTGACAAGTTTACACAGGAGATCACACAGGGGACCCTGTGGAGTATGATGTTTGCAGATGATATTGTAATCAGAGAACATGTTTTGCAGACCCTGGAGAGGTGGAGTTATACTAAACGGAGGTGAGTAATGAATGGCATAAGGACTAAGACAGAATATATGTCTGTGAATGAGAAGGAGGATACAGGAATGGTGAGACTGCAGGAAGTACAGTTGGAGAAGGTGGCAAATGTGTTGTTGTTTGTCTTTTGGCTTTTCCCAGTAAGGGGTTGCCACAGTGGAACTCTGGTTCGCTAATGATTGGCAGTAGATTTTTATGAAATGCTGAGGTGCCAGCTCAGCGCTCAACCTTCAATAAAGGCATGCCCATTTACGCACGCATGTCTTTCGAATGCTACCCAACTGCGGGGAGGACATGTAGACTTCACACAGAAGGCACTCCCAAGCCCAGCCGAGAATCGAATGGGAGAACCTCTTGCTGTGAGGTAACAATGCTACCGCTGTACCACCATGACATCCTTATGATATGAAATAATTGGGAGCTAAAGTTCACAGTAACATTGAGTGTGGAAGGGAGGTGAAGAAGACTATGCATGCATGGTGGAATGGGTGTAGAAGAGTGTCAGGAGTGATTTGTGACAGATGGGTACCAATAACACTTTAAGGCTTACAAGAGTGTACTGACAACAGCTAAGTGATATGGTTTAGAGATGGTGGCACTGACAAAAATATAGAAGTCATAACATGAGCTGGAAGAGTTCCAGATGGTAGGATTTGCATTGGGTGTGCTGAGGATGGACAGGATTAGTAATCAGTAACCTTGTGCTGTACAGTTTGGATACAAGTCCAGAGAGTTTAGATTACATTGCTTTTGATGTGTGCTTAGGAAGGATGCTGGGTATGTTTGGGAACAGATGCTGAGGATGAAACTGGCAGGGAAGAGGAAAACAGGAAGGCCTAATAGTAGGTTCATGGATGTGGTGACCGAGGATAGGCAGGTGGTTGTTTTGACAGAAAAGGATGTAGAGGAAAGGAAGAACTGGAAGCAGATTATGTGCTGTGGCAACCCATCATATTAGTAGCAAAAAGGCTATGAACATTAGGAAAACATCTTTTTTTTTTTTTTTAGAAATCACACCTGCACACTTCTGGCAAGTGTATACAGTAGGATTCTCTACTGAAGGTTACTGTTTCTGGACCTAGTGTGAGCCTTAACAGTGTTTCCTTGGATTACCTGCTCTGTTGTTGTTTATGTTACAGATCCTCAACAGCTCTAGCTAGCTGTCATATATTCTGTTAAATAAACAGCAATTAAAGCACTTAATGATCAATGACAGAACTATAGATCAACCTCAGAATGTACACAGCATAGTTACTCCCAGAAAATATGACTCAGATCACATATACCCCTCCTTTTAGCATTCTCTATGCAGATACCAGGTTCAACCCCCCATCTTCACCTATCAGCTTCTCTCTTTTCCCCCTGTAAGACTAGTTGACATGATTATTTTAACTAGTGCATATAATGCCTCATGTGGATAATGATACTTGCACAAACATAAGTGGATTTTGCAAACTGAAATGACATTGAAGAAATAGTACACCACCCCCTATATGGAGTAATATATCAGACCTGGTCATCAACAAAATGAGTGAACAATGTAATGGCATATGTGTAGTACCTACACTGTCAATCCAACCATAAAACAATATGTGCAGAGTTTGGAATATCTAATGAACTCCCTAAGGGAGGACTCCAGTTCAAAAACATCATCCAAGGTAACTACATCTTCCTAAGGGATGGTATACTCAATGTCAAAGCTCAGGTTTCCACAAAGGACATTGACAGCTGGGGTAGGTTACACCCTGAAGCCTTGTCTACAAATCTACACAAATGTATGCACACAATCATGTCTGATATGTTCAAAGACAGATCTGTCAGGAAATACAATACATACAGGTGTATGTCTTTCATTACTACATTCTACACTAGGTGAAAGAAGCTGCTGTTTACAAATACAACATGTACAAAATGGTCTGGGAGACCCACTCACCTCAGTGCATGCTAAACAATGAGACGCCTTGAAGAGGCCTCATACAGCAACTATCCTAATAATTTATGACACATATCCAGGCATAACCACAAGCCTGTTGTCATTTACATCTGCAAAACAAAATATATTGCTCAGATGTATATTGAAGTAATTCTGAATGGTATTTCACACACTGACGCACTGTAAATTCCACACCTGCTAGCAGACACAGGTGGTTGCAAAGTGTCCCCCCTCACAACACCAAGCTTACTATATTTGTGCATCATCACCTCCAAACTGTGGGATCTACAAATATCATGTTATCACTGCTCACTCCAATACATGGAGCACAGAATCCATGGGGCCAGATGACATTCTGGGCTGTGTTCTTCATGTGCTACAATGGTGAGCTACTCCACTAGGCACCATATTCATCCATGGTCTTAGTACTGCTGTTGTCTTCAACAAATGGAACACAGTAGCCATTCCCCACCCTCACAATATAGGATAGGCAACATACAAATGGAATTATACTCCCATAACTGTATTCAATGTTTGCTTTAAGACAATGGAAACGATATGCATGCATGTCACACAAAAAGGACATAGGTGACTTTCAAACAGTAGATCTGTTCCAGTTAACTGTTTTCATGATTAACTCATGCCTGCAAAAACTGTGGGAAATCCAGACTGTGAGCAGATAAATATACAAGGCTGCACATTCATCCTATCTTCCCTTGGCCAGGCACTTCAACTTAATCCAACATTTGTTCTCAGTGAGAAACTAACCAAGGTGAATATCACACCTTCACACCTTCTGTTAACAGGTGAGTTGCAGATTGGATCACAGACCAACAATACTCAGTAAATGTGAGAGACCTCACCTCAAGCAGCTGACTTGTCACCTGTGTGGTAACAGCTGTGTCAGTGCTGTCTTACCTCTTGATTACCATATACATATCAAAAAGGCCAAAATAAAGCACAGGATGTGTGGCAAAGCATCTTTGTGCCACTAATGACTGCTGACAAAGCCATGGGTGTTATAACAACTGCACAAACATGCATCAGCATGCCCTGTGTTAATATATGTTCCTGCTTATTTTTAAAAAAGAGTACAGTGTTCCAGAATTATGCATTAATATACCTTGAAACACATGTCTACTGTGATGTGTGTACTGTGGGGAGGAGGGCATTCTCTATCTTACATCTGACCCTTATACTCATCCATCATCAGCCCTATTAATGTATATAATCCTCCCTTTGGTAAGTATTGTCCCAGACACCTGCAGGAAGTTGACAGACATCAGACATCTCTGAGTAATAAAACATCAGAGAGTCTCCAACATGTCTCTTCTGTGGTCAGAGTGAAGTAGTTGTCAGTGTATGCAGTATCAGATGTTGAGCTTTGAGCCAGAAGATGTAAGCATTAAATGTCTGTCTTTGGGCCAAATGAGATGAATATGCTGCACATCATTATATCATATGGGACCACCGCCACCTGTTCCAGGAACCTCAATATACATTATGACATACAGAGGACATGCTGGGTAGACACATACATGCCTCAAAGGTTGTCACTCATCTGTATTAGGATTCAAATGTATGTCAAGCTGAGCACATCCTTAAACCTGTTTGAGCACAGGCTGACAGACATAATGTGAACATGTTATCTGCCATGGATCACTGCTGATTCTATGAGGACAGGGATGGTCCTTTCTGTAACAATCATGGACATGCATTATATATGCCATTGCATATCATATTGTGATATATCGGCTTCAGTTCTAAACATCATCAGGGCAATACCCTTGCAGCCTATTAGCCTCTGAACCTATGGTGATGTGCATGAAAAAAGCAAAACATTATACTGTATTACTGATTTGAAATTTGTCTGCAGTGCTGACATACAATCCAGAGCTCATAAACTGATGGGTTGACTTTGGATGTGCACACATAAGTTAGCACTAAACAATCCTGAAAAAAAGGTTAGATATATTAATGAGACACATGTCATTGACTGACTTTACAAGTCTTACAAAAGCATCAACTAAAAAGTAGAGAAATTATTATGTTAGCAATTGTCTAACTAGCTAACTACAATATAACTGACAGTTACAATAATCAGGACAACAGCACAAATAGACATAGAAAATACATTATTAAATGTAGGTAGTCACCCTGTGCATTAGACACATATCTTTAGTATCCCTGAAGCGAGAAGATAGACAACAGGGATGTGGCACAGTCATCATTTGCACAGGGTGTTTTTGGGGGAGTGCAGTAGGCCTAGGCTGACACAAAAGGTTAGTGAGAGTGTGCGTGTAAGTCAGTAAGGACTAAAACCAATAGGGAACATGTAAATGTAGCATGTGTATAAGTAGGTGTCCTCAATGTGACATTGGTGTGTGAGTGTCTTCATGAACACAGCCAAGCTCAGTGCTAGCCCTACATGTCTGTATGTTGGACAGCTGTGAGCCATGCATGATAGAGCTGACAGATCATCTCATCTTTGTCCATGAACATGAGAACCGGCTCTGACAGGAGTTGCACTAGCACCTCCATGTCCAAGGTCAGATGGTGTGCTACTACCTGAGGGTGACTAATGACTGCTGGACATCCTAACTTCACAGGAATGGCCAGAACCATGACCCCATGGCCTGATACATCTTGTTGTGGACAGCACACTCACTGACAGAGCAGTGAATGTACTGACACTATGGGAAGTTGTTCAGGCATGGCCCCATTGGCTCTCAGCAGATGTAGTTGCTGACCTCTGCCAATGAGGTCGACATTCCCCTCCCAGCAGATGTTCCAGCACAATGTGTCCTCCATGACAGATGCCCTGCTCTCTCTCATGGCCACATCCCATTCATATGTGTCACTGAACCAATCCAGTGCTTCAACAACATGGTGAAGTAGGTCACAGATGTCAGACTGGGCCACATGTAAAACCCTGAGCATTCTCCTGCAGTGATGTTCTGAACATGCCTGTGCCTCCATTATGGCCCTAAACATACGGCTAGTGACATGTGAAGACACACCTGCACCAGGTGGTGGTGGGACAGCAGACCTGTGACAAGAACCTCTATCAATCTGCCTGTGTAGCAACTCACCAAGAGTTTGGCTACAGACATTGTCAATAGGCACTGAAGCCCTGGTCTATGTCCTCACCCTCCAACTGTCCAATATGTGTGACCTCAGTGGACTGGGTATGTGTAGGCATACGCACTGTATTTGGGGATCCTGAGTTTGGGTGCTGGATGTCACCTTTTGTGTCAGATTTATCTTCTGCAACCCTTGAGTGTGCATCACTTTGGCCACCATCATCATCAGACTCTGATGACACAGTGACGTCAGGTTGTGCAGGGGACACAGAACTACTGCCATGTTCACCAGTGATTAAAAAAAAAAAGGACAACATTAATACCTTAAAAAAGGACAACATTAATACCTGTACTACTATGCTGCACTTTACACTGCTGTCAGTATTACAGACATTTAAACCTCTCAACCATTTACAGTAAGAAGTGTGAACAAAACCATAAATAGTGGTTGATATAAAGGCTAAAGAATATGGGCAAATGTTGCATAATATGCTCCTACAAACATATACAACTGATGGAATCACCGGTTTTGCTTCACCATGACATATCTGAAGGGTATGCATTTGAATGCAGGATGTGTGTCATATAATTTAATGTTTGATATCATTACTGACTTCACAGTAATCTAGCATTCAATTACTGTGATCTTAAATGCAGGCCAGAAAGATGATTACCAAACCTTGACAATCAGCAAAAATCTGGCAGTGGGCAGACAGCAGATATGTTGGAATATATATATATATATATATATATATGTATGTATACATTACAGACAAAAACATAGTCCACTTACCAACTGCTGCAGCCTTTGTACATTGAATCCCTTATGGTCCTGGGAAATTAAAAAAAGACATAATGGCAACAGCACCACACATTTACCTGTACAACAGGTGTTAATAGATTTACTCATCTATATGTACACTCAAATAAATGTTATCAGAAATATAGTTACCATCCTTTAAATGAGCATAAAACTGCAGCTATCTGAAATACCCCAAACCAACACACATAGAGTTTGACACAACTATTTACACTTATGACAGAATGCAGCAGTATTTTAATGATTATGTAACAATGCATACCTGGCAGCCCCACATATGGAACGGGAGTGGCAACCACATCCAGAACATATTGGATTCAAGGATTATTGGGATCTCTCCTATGTGGAGATGTGTGCCAGAAATCCCTCTGTGGCAGTTGCAGGACCTGAACACTGCAGATATCTTAATTACACCCTACCAAAAAAGCAACCTGCCATACATTAAAAATATATACAGTACTACAGAATGACTGCAACCATATTCTACTGATGATCTAATACAACCTACCTGGATGCTCCTCTTGAGTAGCAGGAGTGGCATCCACATCAAGGACATACTAGCTGTTGGACTACTGGGAGCTTTCCTGAGTGGCAATATTATCCAGGAATTCTTCTGTGGCACTGAGGGGGCTCCTCTGCTGCAGGCCTACCACCGGTGACCTCATGATTGCATGCCACTTCAGCTGCATGGCTCCTGACTGCATGGATCATATCTGTAGCTCTGTGCTGCATCTGCTCATACATGCTACTCTTTCAGCCTACCTTGTTGATGTTTTGGACAAGGTCATTCCACAGTTCTGCACGTTTGGCCATTTTTGCCCACCATTTTGACAGCAAAACCTCATGGTGTTGTCTGAGGGCATCTATAATCAGCTCATTTTCATCCTCAGAGAATGGTGGTCTCTGTCTTGTGAGCATATTGTTTCCTGAAAGACAAAATAATGATAACATACATAAAAATCACATAAGTAAAACTTTGTGAAAGGAAGGCTCCCAAAACTCAAAAGTGGATTAAACTGTAAGGATTCAGCATTGTGCAGTAAATAACAAGGGTGTTTGCAACCAGAGTAACAAGAGCAAAATATTATTTATTGTACCCTAAGAGATAATTAACTATGTCCCCTACCCAACATAACAGTCCACTCTAGTTTGTTCCATTGCATGACTTCATCAGTCTCCCCAGCCTCCAAATAAAAGAAAGTTACAAGGTCAGGAACAACGTTGTTATGCAAACAATGGGGAAATGTTAACAGTACTAACAGAAGATCTTTTGATGGAACATGTGTACATAGTTAGCACACAGCATTAGACTTTATTCCTACCCTACATCCTCTGAACCACTCACATTGCTGATAAGTAAGGCTATGTAATGAGTATGTTTCTAAGAAATGCATAGATATTTTGTTCACATTTATTGTTATCTACATTCCAGCATATGCATTATTTAGGTTACAAGATGAATACATACTTGAGGGTGTGAAATACTCCTCTGATGAAATATAAGTGCTTCTGACGAAATGTGTATATGGGTTACAGTCATATACTCTCATCCACATCAGTTTTCCCAGCTACTCATTTGCCTTTTTATAATGGAGTACATCAATAATTGATTGCATGTGTCCTACTCTGTTCATCAGAGATGCTAATTACAGCATACACAGCTGAAATGGATGCTAATCAACCAATCCTGTGGAGCTAGTCCACAAGATATAAAAGCATCCATGATGTCTCCATTTCCTTTTTTTTTTCTTTGTGGATTGAGAAAATAATTGAGTAAAGATACAAAGTTGGTATTATCTGCTGATTTTTGAATACATCTGCCTGTAATACAGGCTGAAGACACTGCTGCTGCTGGCAACAGCCATACATAGAGAAGATGTAAAGTTTGCAGGACACATAGACAGTGGAGGACCTCTCTCAGCATTGACAAACAGACAGAGACAATTGCAGGAAACCAAAACGAAAAACTGGAACCACCAAAACTACATGCACCAAAAACCCAAGCAAAGGAAACTTCAGTAACGGCTCTTTATTACAAAGTAGTTAAGAGCTTTATTCCCATGAGGGACTTCTTCAGAACTACTCCATAAATGAATTACACACATTAAATACAATCAAAAATCATGACTACTAACATCTATTAACTTTTAAAGTGGTCTACCACGAAAACTTAAAAAAAGTATATATATATATATATATATATATATATATATATATATATATATATATATATGTGCATAAATACTTAACTTATTAAAACAGATTAAAACAACAACCAAATTCTACAAAATTTGTAATATAAAAATACATATATAGGTTTAAAACAGGAACAATGGATAGGGTTTCAATGATGTAAGATGTGTGTTCTCTTTCTTTACATTATTGGTGAATTAAACAGATTATAAATCACATGTGGTGATGTGGGATTCAAAAAATTGTGTGAAGGGGTAAATCAAGCCTGAAAATAGGGATATACTCCAATAATACGTACATCATGTGCAAAGGCAAATCATGTCTGAAAATAGGAACAGTCCTCCAATACAGGGACAGTTGAGAGGTCTACTGCCATGATAACTGTAATGTCTACTCATTTTATCCCATTTCTTCAGTTTTGTATTCCAGTCTGCAATCATTTGCAGAGGTTCCTGATCACAGTCTGCTTGTAGTATGACATAATCTACATGCAGCAACTTTTTGCCCACTTGATAATATTTTTTGTCACCACAATGAATAGCTGTCAGCTTACAGATGATCCCTGATATTGACCCACCCCCACGGGGAACACTTCTGTCAATCTGAATGCCAGATGTACTTGCTTAATTGGTACTTGTACATAGTCTGCATTAATCCTGCTAATTTGTCCAAATCTTTGAACTATCAATCAGCTATAAAGTAAGGTATTTATTTATTTGACATTTGTTTACTGGGATAGTCTAACTGGGTAAAGAAAGAACCCATTTTTAGCGGAGGCCAGGTGAGAAAAACTCCAATTACAGACATATTATAGTTACATAGCAAAAAAAAAAACAGGAGTTCCATATTCCAAAAATTACTCAGAAATTCAATAACAGCATAATGACAGCAGGTATCTAAGGTATATAAATTATTAAGACTTTTATTCATTTTTCCCTTAATATACATAAGGGAAGAGCTGGGAATATTAAAGTAAGAAATGATAACTAATATCAGAACTTTTACAAAATGATTTCAATCAATAAGACTAGAAAGGAAAATTATAGAAAAAAATACAATACAAATTTACATCTAAAACCAAAAACATGATTTATAAAGTTCTTAATAAATATGAGTTAAGGCACGACAAATACTTGCAAAAAACGTTGTCATTACTTTGGCCTACTTGCCATGTATTAACCGTTTGAAGGTGTCTGGGTAGGCCTAGTAGCCTTGCTATGCTCCCCTGGAATTGTTTGGCCTGCTCATCTCTTTTTCCCCTTCCCCAACAGCAAACAGGCTGCCATGGTAGGTCAATTAGATGAGTCTGTTGTCAGGTTCAAAGCTTTCCATGGTCTTTAATATAAGTGCAGATGAGTGGTGGAAAGCATAATTGTTATACTTAATAAGGGATAAGATCTATTTAATACACAAAATCATGTCAGAGCCAGAATGATTACCAGAAAGAACTGCATGGTTTGAAACATATATATTTCACAGTGCTGTAAACATGTAATGAAGTCACAGAAATGTTATATTAGATTAAGAATCCTTACAAGCAACTTTTTCTGATTGTCCTGGTGCAAGATAGTATAGATATGCAGATTAAGAAGAGCAAGGGAGATGCCACTGTCAGAAATGCATCCAGGAAGGAAGAAGTATGTAAAACAAGAGGAGTTAGCAGTCTAGATGAATTATGTGATGATAAAAAAGAATAAAGAAAATGGACATCCAAATTGCAAGGTGTAATCAAAATATTAAAGTAGTGACTCACACATTTACAGCTTGTTAAATGAATACAATAATTTATAAAGGCACAAAAAAGTTTCATATACAGGTTACTATAACAGCTGTATCCTAGCCACGCAGATAAATACATTTTCAACTTATGAAGGTGAGAAGGGTTCTTGACTCCAATAGTTGAAGATATAAGGGAACTGAACAGAGAGAAGGCTTCTCAGAAAACTTATCTGAGGGTTTCTTGCAATCAATTTAAGTTATACATGGAAAGTCAAATCATTACAACCTTTTTGGAAATCATGAGGTTGAGCAGATACAAAATATTAAAATGTGTTCTTAGCACTGTAGCAAAGATATTCTAATGTGGCACAACATGTCATAAAGTATATAATGAAATACAATAAGAAAAGATTTTCTATGGAAAGACAGGAAATTGATATGATACAATACTAAGAAAAGTGCTTAACAGATTGAGGAAAAAGCCCGAAACACTAAAAACATGAACAAAACAATTGCATTTAAACTTTATGAGTTGTCATTCTTACTACAGTGACTATTACCTGACCCTCAAAAAAAAAATGTGATACACAGTATGTCAGAACCTACAGACATCAAAAGTAAGAACCATGCTAGAAATTAATAGCTACAGGCTAGGACTCCAATGAAAAGGCCTGTAGCCTAGTGGGATTAACCAAGACAACAAAAGCTAAACTATACCAACAGTGAAAGGGATTATGAAGCTTTATGCACCTTTTGAATGGCATGAGAAACAAGAAGGAATCTTAGGACATTTTATGAAAAATGTTAGATGAGAAGCACTTATGTCATATTTTGACACATAGTGTAGAACAGTACTAGAAGTGAATGCCAGCATAATTGGCCTATGTAGAATCATATGTCTCGTAAAGGATAACAAGCTATTGGTAACAGCGTATGGTTGCCAGTCTTTGTCAGATGTGAAAAAGTACTATTCCTAATCCCAGGAAGATGAACTAACAATAGTATGTGCCTATGAACATTTGTGTATATGTGCATGTACACTAATTGTTAATCACAAACTATCGAAGACTGTTTAACAACCCACTGTCAAATCTACATCTTAGAATAGAAAGATAGGAAATAACATTGCAGCCCTATCAGGTTGAGAAACAGCGGAAAAAGATAATGGAAAGCATTAAGTACCAAGACATCCTGTTGTCTCTATGGAGAAGGGAGTGAGACATGAAAAAGTGGCAGAAGACTATGAAAACATTAGAGCTGAGTATATAGCTGTTGAAGGCCTGCAGATAAAACAGAGTGAGTCCAAAAAGGATACAGTAGTAAAATAGCACTGGGGGTTGGCATAATGGTCGCGGTATTTACCTCACAGTGGCAAGGTACAGGGATTGATTCTTGCCTTAAAAAGGCCCCCTGGGGTTGGTAGATTACAAATCAACTATGGACCTCTAAGATATAAAGACTTTTGCATTAGTCACACTTAGTATATGAAAAGCAAATATGAGTTAATTGTTAAATCTGTAGATACATGAACAGTGAAAGGATGAGGTACCTGTTTCAGCAAATGGAAAGTACTTTTAAAATACCAGGACTGATAATTCATAAGAAACTGCAAAAACGGTATAATGAACAGCCATTGACACCACCCTTGATGCAGTGATAATTAAATGAAATTTCAAAGAGAAGATCTGGTATCCAGTTACGGATAGAATGATTCAGAAGACAATGAAGATTTAAAATGAGTGTGTTCTTATTTGTTAACTGGGTAAATGTTTAAATCCACTTAGATCATTTCACCCATGACCCCAGTTAAAAGAGTAAGGGCAAGTACAACATATTTGTGGACAGTTTTGTGTAGAAAATCTGACATGTTTTAGGAGGTGAAGGTCATATGAGTACCTTAGATGACAACCACACAAACATAGAGGGAAAACATGCAAAGTCCCACTGACTGAAGGACTCTGGAGCTGAGTCCAAGATCATAGCATTAAACCACAATGCTGACAGACTAACACAAAGCATAAAAAGCATTCTTACTCACAATGTTTAAGTTTATAAAAACAAATTGGACAACTGGATGGAAAATATATTATTCATTTAGTTAATTCCTTGCAGGTAAAGACGGATCTGATTTGATTATAGCATGCATCAATATTGCATTATTAATGTCATGATGAGAAATAACAGCTAAAGTGACCTATACTGATTTTAATAAAGAGCTTTTGGCATCTTAGAATGGTCTTTTTAAGGGACACACTTTCACAGTTTGGAATCTAAGGTGATATTATGGTATGGGTACATTTTCTTTTCGTTTGGCTCAATTCACTATCAGTTGGTGGACACTCCTTTTCAGCTTCACTGAGGCACTAAACAGAGGTACTTGCTTTCCCCACTCCTGTTCATTCTAGCAGTAGATATGCTAGGCAATTATCTTTAAAAAACTGTCCAGAATTGCATAATGCTGTACTGGGTGTTCTTCCTTTAAGTATTGTAAGAATTAGCTGATACAGAAAAGACTTTATTATTTGCCTACCAAACCTCATCTAAAATCTCTTCCCTGTGGAAATCCTGAGTAAGCCTTTGGCAGTGTCAGGTCTAAGCATCAATGGCTGTAAATCTGTTATTTTTCTATTTAATGATTGCTGTAAACTAAATTGGGAAAATAATAAATATATGCCCAAGTTGGACAAGTACTGTCAAGTCACACTGCATAGAGGCAACACACATTTTAACCCATTTAAGCAATGCACACGAGCAATTAGCTAGATGGAAACATATCTATGCCAAAATTCTTTCTTTATGTAGACACATTCTTCAGATGGGGTTATATAAATGGTTATAAATTGTTAGTTAATTCTGAAAACATCACCCTGGACTTTCTGTGGGAATCACATTCACCCAGGCTATTCAAAAGAAGGCTATGCTTGATGCTCAGATGAAAGGACTATTTTTGCCAAATTTTCATCTCTACTCTATAATTATTTTCACTAAGCAATATATAAGAACTAGAGAAAACCTAGGGTGATATATGGATCAGTGGAACTGATGGTGATATAAGAGCTCAGCATCAATGACCATCTGCATAGTGGGAGGCAGTTTAACACAGACTGTAGGATTAAACATATAGATGAAACACTTAGGCTGCAAAAGAGGATGGTAGGATGGAATTGCTCAGCAGAGTATACAATTCCTGGAATTTATATGTTGAGAGGAAATCCCTTTATTTACTTGAATGCCATTTGTTTGATTTTCAAAGCATTATAACTTAGTGACTGAAAGCTCATTTAGCTGATTGCTTATTTGGTTAGCATATCATGCATTCAGCTGTGGTACAGTTAAATGGCCTTTGTGTTAGTGATCAGAATTTACAATCCAGTGATTTTTTTGTCCTGCTCCACTCAAGAACCTCGGCATCCTCTTTAATTAACAATCTTTAAAGTCACACCAGCACAGGTAAATGGGTTAAATTAGGGTTGTGAGTTTAAAAATCATGATTCTAATCAGTATCGATACCCAGTATTTCTCTCAACCTCTTAGAGCAAGAAATCTGGACAAAGCCTGAACAAATGGGGGAACAAAGGCCCAAAAATAGGGACAGCATTTAAATATTGCTCTTATAAACTTAGAAAGTTGGTACAATAAAAGTATTTGTCTTAGCATGCATTTTCCTGAAGAATATAAAGTCTGAAACTCAAATGTATGTAATTATTAGTTACTTCAATCCACAGATCACCCCAGTGATTTGCCAGAAAATCACAGATTTTATGAGAAACAGACCAAAAATATGAAGTAAAAATCTGGACATTCTGTGCAATCTGGACAGTTGAGAGCTACGCATAGTTCTGTAAAATATGAATTAAAATCTGAAAAACTATATGAAGATGTTTACCTGGACAATTATCAACAGGGTGAGTGGTATTTCCTACAGACTTTGGGTAGAGTTGTAACATGTGCACCAGCAATTAGTCAATGTATGCAGCCATTTCTCTTTTCTTCATAGCTATGTGACCATGGACTTGAGAGGGGTGTTGGTGTGAGACATCATACACAGAGGTGCAAAACTCGTGTGGGTGTGAGGCATCATACACAGAGGTGCAAAACTCGTGTGGGTGTGAGGCATCATACACAGAGGTGCAAAACTCATTTGGGTGTGAGGCATCATACATGGAGGTGCAAAAGACATTTGGGTGTGAGGCATCATACACAGAGGTGCAAAACTCGTGTGGGTGTGAGGCATCATACACAGAGGTGCAAAACCCATGTGGGTGTGAGGCATCATACACAGAGGTGCAAAACTCATTTGGTGTGAGGCATCATACACAGAGGTGCAAAACCCGTTTTGTTATGAGGCATCATACATGGAGGTGCAAAACTCATTTGGGTGTGAGGCATTATACATGGAGGTGCAAAACTCATTTGGGTGTGAGGCATCATACACAGAGGTGCAAAACTCATTTGGGTGTGAGACATCATACATGGCGGTGCATAACTCATTTGGTTGTGAGGCATCATACATGGATGTGCAAAACTCATTTTGTTATGAGGCATCAAACACAGAGGTGCAAAACTCATTTGGGTGTTTTGCACCTCCTTGTATGATGCCTCATGCCCAAAACTCATTTGGACGTGAGGCATCATACACAGAGGTGTAAAACTCGTTTTGTTATGAGGCATCATACACAGAAGTGCAAAACTCATTTGGGAGTGAGGCATCATACATAGAGGTGTAAAACTCATTTCAAGATACTGTGCACTGTATCATGTTTTCTAGCAACTGTAATTAACAAAATGAGTTTTTAGTCAAATAAGTTTTTAACCATTTAGTTTTAGTACTTTAAGATTCAGCCAAAGCCATTATAGCAGGTGCCATAAACACAAGTTGAGAGACTATTTATTTTTTTGGCTGGATGGGATTAGTGCAGCTATATAGTACCAGGTGTCCTGGTATGTGATAAACATAAGGAATTCAGTAGACTTAATAGCTGCAGACAATATGGATAGTTGTTGTTTGCCTTTACGGCTTTTCCTGGTTAGGGGTTGCCACAGCAGAACTCCAGTCCGCTAATGATTGGCAGTAGACTTTTTATGGTGCCGAATTGGATAGTAAAATTAATAATTCTAAACAATATAGAAATTATACAGAAATTTGGTGGTGGCAATATTTCAACTGCATTTAACATTTTACTCATGAAGCAAACCATAGGACATAGATTTTCCTAAATATGAAATTATATTAGCCTATGACATGGCTCAACAGCCTTTTCAACGTCAGATGGCTATAGGAATTATTTATGAAATGCTACTGCTCCAACAGATGCATTTTTCTCAGCTAGGTAGGTTTTTGAAAAGAAATTTGGAGACTGCAATTCGGGAAACCTTATAGGATTACTCTTTGTGCACTGGTTAAAATAAACACCCAGCCATGACTCTGTTGTGATTTTTTTTTTATTTATTTCAGAATTGGACATGTATGTCAAACATTCACAGTACTTCTTAATAAATGAAGAATAATTTGTTTAAATCATTGCTTGAGGTGGGGAAGCCTTAGGATGGGTATATTTATCATTTACAGATATGCCCTAACATACAACTCTCCTGGATATGCCTGGCAAAGGTGGGTATTGCTACATATCTCTACAAGATAAGATATTATGATGTTTGGCTTGCCATCTACAGAGCCTGGAATGAAATATGAAAATGGTGGTTGGGGACTTCAATGTCACTCTTCTGGCTATTATTTATTTATTTATTTATTTTTTTTTTTTGTCTTTGTTTACCAGGAAAGTCTGACTGGGTAATACCCAGTTTCAGTGCAGGCCCAGGGAAAAAAACTCCATTTGTTTACATTGCATTATACTAAGTCCCAGTCAGAGTAGTTACATTCATATTTACATTTATATACAAACAGTAGTCACATTTCTATTTACATTTATACAAAAACAGTAGTTACATTTATACATACACACTCTAAGATTTTACAGAGGTAGAAGTTACTAAAGTGAAAGCACTCATGCAACTTAATGGATTGTACAGGCAGCAGTTACATATACAAATTACTTTGTCATTTCAGTAAGAGGCTGAGAATATGTTTAAGGAGAGTATTTGGATAGTATTGTACAGTGGAAAGGTTTTAACCCTGGGATTAGCAATTATAGGACTAGGATTGGTTAAAATATTGTTTATGTAGTAGTTTAAAACTAGTGAGTTTGTCAGAGAATTTTACTTGCATGGGGATACTATTCCAGATTTTAGCAATGCATTGTAAGCAGAGTGAGTCTCCTGCAACATTATTTGACTTATTTGTAAGTAATATGAATTTATTACAAGAACAAAGGTCCCTTGCTGGACAGTAGGGTAGTAATAAGTGTTGTAGTACATGGCTTTACTCTGGATAATGAATAATTATGCACTGTAGACAGTTGTGCAGTTCATGCCAGTTTAATTGCTTTAAGCTATGACATTGGTGGGAGACCAGTGATAAATTTAGGTATTTTATTGTAGCAGGGGGCAAGTTTCTTTCTTTGAGTGTTGTTTAAATTTATTAGGATAGGAGCAGCATATAGAAGAGTTGACAGTAAGAAGGTGATGGCTAGAGATTTTCTTGTAGTATCTGTAAGGACTCCATTGATTCTTTAAAATGAGCCTAGTTTCTGGTTTGTAGACTTAATGGTGTGTAGTATATATTGATCATATTTGAGATTGTCATCTATTATAATGCCTAGAAGTTTACAGTGACTTACAGTTCCAATGACAGTATTATTTGCTGAGTTTATGGTAAAAGATCGCTTTTAATTTGGCAACTTTTTGAGGTGAAAATCATTAACTTAGTTTTTTGGGGGGTGAGTAGGAAGTCTGATCCTTTGAGCCAGGTTTCTACAGAGGAGAAAGATTTTTGGGTAGTGTCTTGGAGTTTATTTATTGTTGAGGTAGCACATATTAATGTTGAGTCATCTGCATACTGAACTAAATTAACATGGAGAGTGGAGGTGTGGAGGTCATTAATAAATATATTAAATAGTGGAGGACTCAAGATAGAGCCCTTTGGGGCACCTGTAGTAACTGGTTGAAAAGATGAGTAGGTTTGTTTCTACTTAATGGCTTGTTGCCTTCCAGATAGCTAACTAAGAAACCATGACAATGAGTATTTAAGTCCTATTGAAGAGAGTTGAATGAGCAGTTCCTGGTGTGAGACAGTATCAAATGCCTTTGACAAGTCTAAGAACATGGCGAATGCAAACAGACCATTGTTTCTATGTTGGTTTATTATATTGGTAAAATGTAGTAGAGCAGTAGTGGTGCTGTGTTAGGGCCTAAAGTCATGCTGTGTTTCTGAGAGCAGGTTATTTGAGGTTAGGTACTGCATCAACTGCATATGGATACTTTTTCTAAAACTTTGGAGAGGGCGGAAAGAATCACTATTGGTCTGTAGTTATTAAATGCTGTAGATGTGCCATCTTTGTGCAGTGGTGTGATGTATGATGTTTTCCACAGTGATGGGATGTATCTTTCTGCTATGGACCTATTAATTAGTGTAGACAGAGGGAAGGCTATGGCGTCTGCAGCCATGTTTAGGTATGCTGATGGTAGCTGGTCTACAGCTACAGAAGTAGTTTTTAGTTTAGGGAGCAACTTCCTTACAAGTGAGGTAGATACTGGACTAAAACTGAAGAGCTGTGTGTGGTTTTCATTGGACAGGGGTAGGGTGAGGGGGGGGCAGATCTATAATTATTTTCTGATGTTGGAAATGTTTTGATTGGGACAGGGTATGATTATAATTTTTACACACATTAGCTGCATGGAACTCTGGCTAAAGGTAGCAGATGCACCATCAAAGTCATATACTGTGAGATATTTTGCACTCTTTGTATCAACAATAGTTTAGTTAGGCTCACATTATATAACCACAGTGAGAGCAGGACATGCTACTTACATTTTTACTCTTCTATTTCATATCCAGTTTTAGTTTTTTTGTTTTCCAAAAATTGTATGCAATGTCAATGGATGTTACTATACACTGTATACATTATTCAAAGTATATGGTGTAATCATAATATCAACACGCTTTATAATAAAAGAAAAATAATTTTACCTAAAACAAAGAAGAGTAATTCCCAGAATCTTACAGCCTTTGTCACTAAAATAACCAAACAACTTAGTAGCTAAATAAAATCTGCAAAAGCCAGGTTTGAGGCTAAAATAACTACTCATGCCAAAGAGAATCATAAGGCATTTTTAGTCATGTTTGTACCCTCAAAAATATGCTGCAATGCACAGAGCTGATTGCGAATGATGTTACCTACACTGAGGCTGAAAATATATCTAGTGGCCAATAAATTTAGCTCAAACTTTACACCTCTCTCCCCTCTGTATGTTCCTCAAGATATACCTGGAATTGGCTTGCCTCTAACTATCATATAAAACCAAGTCTTAAAAGTGCTATTAAAATCTAAATACCCTGCATCAATTGGTCCTGACAATATCCCTGGATGCATCTTAAATATCATGAAGCATGATTTAGCCACGCTTGTAACAGCACTGTTCAATCTCAGCCTCCATACAGATTTTATACCAGGCAAATGGAAAACAGCTATAGTCATTCCCCTGCATAGGGGAGGACCTTTCACAGACCCAGGCAATTACAAATCCATATGTCTGACAAGCCTCATATGCAAAGCCATGGAAAGACTTTTCATGGAATTAATCAATCAGGACATAGGGAACCTCAAAATACTGGATCCAGATCAGTTTGGCTTTGTTTAGGGCAAGTCAAGCTTAGTCACCCTGGTGGATTTTTTGAAAAAGCCACCAAAGCAATGGATGCATGCAAAATGGTACACACTCCATACCTCAGCCTGTCCAAAGCTTTTGACACAGTTCCTGACTGAGACATAGTAGAAAAGCTAAATAAACTGGTAGTAAACCCTAAGTCACCCACTGGAATGTCAACTGGCCCACAGATAGGATGCAGATAATCAAAATAGGTCAGGTTACCGCCATAAAGAGAACATTTACCAGTAGAGTCACACAGGGTCCTGTACTGAGACATCTCCTGTTTGGCACCTTCTTTTCTGAAATAAAAGCCAATATCAAATGGCTCTGTCTGATGAAGTTTTCAGATGATTGCAAAGTAGGAGCAGTCAGTGAATCTCCATATGACTTAGCCATCCTGCGAGAAGGTTTATTACAAATAAATAACTGGTGTCAAAATCATAGACTAAACTAAATGCCATAAAATGCATTATTGCATGCCTTGGGAAGTCATCTACTCCAGGGAACTACAACATTGACAATACGTCCCTAAGAATTGATCCTGTTGTTCTTGATTTGGGAACTTATGTGGACAGTGACCTAACTTTTGACCAACATGTGTCTACTGCTGCAAGAAAGTCCTTCTATAATGTATAGCTAATAAACAGAGGGATTGTGTTGAGAGCAAGGGATGTCATTGCCCTTCTGTACTCGGCCCTCATTATGACAGTCATTGAATATAATGCTTCTTTCGGCATGTATCTGTCCAGACACAAACAGCAACTGGAATGTCCAAAGAGATACTGTGCTAAAAGGATACAAGGTCTAAACAACATGTGCTACCTGGACCGACTCACATACCTGTTACTATACTCTGTATCCTTCAGACTGCTAAGAGGTAACTTGTGTCTGGCATCCAAAGCATCCTCTGACCCATTACTGATGGATTAACTGCACACCAGCAAGTCAAATGGCATCAAAAATACTCAGGGAACTAAGCCTCTTCTGTAACATCAACAGAATGGTTTGGAGGGAGAGATATATCTTGCAGAGGAAACTGCTGCTGTGAAACAGACTCCCCATCCACAAAAAACAAAGCTCATCCTTGTCCACATTCAAGTGCAACTTAGATCTATGGATAGGAAACAGAAGATTTATCTTAGGACCGCCCCTGTACTACTAACAGGCAGCTCCTAAATCTTTAGCCCATGCATAGATCCCCCCAAATTATCTATCATATGATCTCAGTTATTCTCAGGGATGTATATAATTATCAACCCTGGGATGAGTAAGGCAGACCTATAAGCAAATGGGATAGGTTATTTTGAACACAAAAAGGGAAAATGGCTAGGCTTAAAATGGCCCACAAGGGCAGTTAGCCTATTACTTACCTATGGAAATATGAACTTATAAAAATGTAATATTTTTAAGGGATTGACATAATCCTTGCAAATCTAAATTTGGCTGTAGTCAGATGGTTATGGCTGTCAACCACTGTAAGGTATCCCTGTTTGTATACATGAGATTATTATATTCTGTGTGCATGGAATGATTTCTTATCATGATTTAAATTTTAAAATTCATTTTTGTCTCCTTCATGCTACCAGAAAACTTGTTTAAAAACAAGCTGGACTAATGTCAGCCCAGTCTTGTATTGGCCTATATATACAGAAAAAAATAACTTTAATGACTGACAAGTATTTGGGATTTACATCTGTGGAGAATATCACATGTAACTTGGCAAATGTGGTAACAATACTCCTGACAACATATTTGCAATATTTGGAACACCACAGATTATAAGATGTTATGATACACCTACCTTTAATAAATCATAATTAGTGAAATAAAAGGTAAGATACAAGGAAGGCTAACCCTACTATAGCTCAAAGTAAATTGCATAATTAAATGATTTATGGACAACAAAGAGAAAACAGATGTACATTCAATGTGACAATACATCATGAAGGCAGAAGTTTCATAACATACAAAACTCCCACACACCCATCCCCAGGATGCAACACAAACCAATAAGAAAATTAGATAAGAATGAGAAATTAAATTCCATTTATGACTGAGACAAGGATTATCCTTGCTGAATGTGTAAGGAGAACATATTTTGATTACAAGTACAAAAAATGGGGTCTATATCAGTCTGTCAAAATCGCTGATGATCGAACACCAGATGTTCGAACAGTGGAGTTCGAACACTGATTATCGCGAAGCTGCGGAACACCGAATTCTTTCCCAGGGAAAAAATTCGGTGGGCCGTTTCTGTGGCTTTGCGATTATCAGGACTGTGGTGGGAAGTTACGGGTCGGGTTCAGGTTAGTGTGTGATTGTGTGGACGTTAGGGTTAGGGCACGGGTTAGGTGAGTTAGGGTTAGGGCGCGGGTGAGGTGGGTGTGCGATACTAACAGACTTTAGGGTTAGGGTTTGGGTTAAGGTAAGTGGATAGATAGTAGTGTATGTACAGTTTAGTGTAGGGTTAGATGTAGAACTTTAAGTGTATGTGTGTGGATTGCTGTTTTTTTGGTGTGCTTGTGTTGTGTGTGTGTTTCTTGGAACAGCAGTTTTATTTTCCCCTGGGAAAAAAAATTGCTGTTCTAAGACTTCAATGTTTTTGCACTTCGTGGTTAGAAGTTCGAACATATGGTGTTCGAACTTCAGCCATTTCGGTAAACTGATATAGACCCAAAAAATGGATAATTTAAAAAGAAAGTCCAAGAAACACACCTTCTGCAAGGGACAAAATATTTTAGAGAGTAATTTAGGGCAAAAGTAAGTTAATAAACATGCTGCTAGTGACCAATCAAACCTTGATAAACCAGATTCCAGAATACCACAGTGAACTGTTATAAAACAAAGGGATATGTATATATAGAAATAAATGTTTTTTTTGTTTTGCAGGATTTTTGAAATGAAAATTCTCCTTTTTTGTTGAAATATCTTTTGTCGAATACCTTTAATGATTCAGTATTCTGTCAAACTGTTTCTTTGCCAAGCTGAATTTAGTCAATTTTTGTTATACAAACTACAATATTATTTAATGGGGATACTCACTTTATTTGCTGTTGTGTACCCACTGAGTTAGTATATGGCAGCGACGTTATGTTAGTTTTGTATGCTTCATAGAATATATGTTTTTCTGGTAGCCTATATGATGTTTTGCTCTTTTCCACTGAGCAATTATTTGTTTGCCTTATGAACATATTTTATTATTTATTGTATTTTATTTTACATTTGTTAACAGGGTTAGTCCAACTGAGCATTTGGCTCATTTTCAGTGGAGACGCAAGGAGAAAAGCTCCTCAGTGAGTTTTTAAAATTTTACAAACAAACAGTTAAGAAATTATAATTTGCAACTAAACAAACAGTTAACAAGATAACAATTACAATAATCTTACAGAAAACACTCGGGTATAATGTCATGAAAGGAATAATGTGTTCATAATTCCTGTTTGGCTATATACAGTATATGTACAAAAGGAATAGAACAGAGATGAAGTGGTTAAACAGTGAGACAGAGGGGTAGAAGTTTATTATGATAGACGGAGGAGGAGAGGAAAATGAGGGAGAAGGAATTGAAGGGAAGTATATAGTGGGAGATGAAGTAGAAACAAAGGATGCATTGCTTCAGTATGGTCATAGCAATACTGAAGGTATTCACAATGCTATTTGGAGTTACAGGAAGAAACCCATGCATGCGTATGGTTTTGATATTAATTGTTTCAGCCAATTTTAGTGTGCAATTAAATATTTCTGATTAGGTATATTTCAATGTAAATGTATTCTATGTTTGGCCACAGAGCCTTTTGATAGGTAGAGTGATCAGAAATATGTATGCCTGTATGTGTATGCGTGTGTGAGTATATGTGTATACTACTCTGAAAGTTTCAATGTTTAAAATATTGATGATAATGTTTAAATAGTCTTTATTTGAAATTAATTTGGAAACACAGAGAATATTTTAAAAGTGTACTAAGTTAAAGGTTCAGTGGGCATTGTTTATTATAAAGCTGAGTAAATTGCAAATGTCCAGAGAGCATTTTTTTTAAAGTATGCTATAAGGATGTACAGATAATCTGCAAATGTTATTTTTACTGACAAAAGGGTGTAATACTATATTATAAAACAGTCAATGCTGGTGTTAAAAATCATTGTTTCACTGAAAGCCTATTTTTGTGATCTTGCAACAGAGAGCTGTGATCAGTACTAACTTGATGGTTCCCTAAAACTGATCAACAAAAGCAGTTGCTTCTTGAAGGGTGACTTGTTACTTCTCTTGGAAGTCTGATCCTTTGTGTTGGATTGATTTGTGGTGTTCTTGCTGGTTAGTTAAATTGGCCAGAAGCTGCTAAATGGCCAAGCTGAGTTTTAGAAAGTAAAAAGCTTCAGAATATCTGCAACAACTGGAAAGGCCGCAGAAATACCTCACTAAAAGAAACACAGGCCTAAAGCAGATGCCCTATGCTGACTGCCTAAAAAAACCTCCACCTATACTCTGTTGCATATCGTCTACTCAGAGGCGATCTCTGCTTAACATACAAGGCCATGTCAAACCCAAAGCTGTTGGACATGCTACACTTAAAGAAATCCCGATCCCTCAGAGATACATGCTCCAGGGATCTAAACCTTGTCATCACAATGAAAAATAACATGCTGGAAGGATAGGTTCCTGACCCATAGACTCCCCAGACTCTGGAATAGACTGCCCATACATGTCAAGCAGAGCACCTCTTTGGACCTCTTCAGAAGGAACCTTGGTGATTGGATGAGAGATAGGAAATTCACCTCAGGGATCACGTTAGTCACCCTGCCTGAAAGGGGTCCAGGGAAGTAAATACTGTGGGAGGAAATAGCCAGGGAATTGTTATGGCTAGGCTTGTATAGGCCCTAGGGCTGATAGCCTAGTACCAACCTATGAACCTATATAATCATCAAGCTGAATAATATGTGAGTGTCATTCATATATACGTTGTGCTTTTGTTAGACTGCAACTTCTATGTACTGTGCCAAGAATTTAGAGTTATTTTAGAAAGAAAGTGCTCAATTTTTTAAGCTGAGATTTTCGAGTGGTGATAATCACAGTAGCGCTGGACTGCCTTTCTAAAATAAAAAAAAATAAAATAAAATAAAGAGTTATAGGTTCATAGGTTTGTACTAAGCTAGCAACCACAAGGGCACTTATAAGCCTAGCTTTAATAACCGAAATGTGGCCCATGAGCAATTATACCTTGGATGTTTTATATATGAAGGAATATTAGTGAAGCCATGATCTAATGACTGCCCCTGTCCATTAGAGACATAGGTGCCAAACCAGGAGTAAATTTAAGATTTCCCATCCAATGGTCTAGTTTAAACTTGAATAGGGCTAGGGAGGGACTCTACTTCACATAGATGGAGAGCCTATTCCAGAATGTGGGAATTCTCTGTGATACATATCTGTCTCTCAAATGTGTTCTATTTATGTTGCAAGCAAAGTTTAAGTCCTTAGACAAAGTAGTTCCAGTGCTGTTCATTTTGTGGATATGCAAAAAGTCCATCAGAGCGGAATCCAAGAATGCCTTGTATGCCAGACATAGATCACCTCTCAGTAATCTGTAGGAAATAGAGTATAGAGACAGGGCATAGAGGCATTACACATATGACTTTATATTTAGGCCATATGTTTTTTTTTTTGTGAGAAACTGTCACTATCTCCCTTCATACAGCGTAGCCTGTGTTCACATCTGACTTCGATATTGTAAGAGCTCTACTACAAGGCCTTACACCTACAAGCTTACTGAGAATTTTGTCATTGTTTAATACCCTGTGTTTACAACATCTGATGTAGATATTGCATGAGCTGTGCCACAAGGCCCTACAACCTTACCGAGAATTTTGTCATTGTCTAATGTAACCATATTTAACATGAATAATCTTGTTTGTGACTGTAAGTCTGTGTGTAATAGTCCATGCATTCTAAGGACCTCTTACTAAGTTGGCCACTGTCCCCTTTTACTTGACCTGTATGACAGACAGGGACCTGTTTTACTCACATCTCTTTGTTAATTTCTTTGTTCTGGCTATAAACTGATTGCTCTCACTTATAAATTGACCTGAGGGTGGGAAGCCTGCTACATTCAGCTTTTCTTCACTCACCTACCCTTCTCCCAATTCCCACCCAGCTCCTCTTAGTCTAATATTATACTTCCTACATACATTTTTCACTTATGACTCTTACTCCAAAACCCTCCCCAACTGATCTGACTACTTCTATACATACACTTCTGTTTCTTGTTTCCTACTTCCCTATCATTATTTAATTTTTAGCCCCATTACCAACTTTCTTTCTCTGTCCCGTACTGATTTGCACTGTATCCATTTACAATCACAACCCTCCCAAGTACTTATCTAGCCTGCATTATATCCTTTTATTTTCCCAAATAAACCCTCATTTATTCTTATTTTGACTACATCTTTGTACTCTAGCCTTTAATACCCCTCTATTCCGTACATTCCAGAGAAGATTCCAAGACAATCTACCTCTCTTCTTTTATAGAAAATACTTCTCTACTTATCTATCCTCTTCCAGCTCTCAGAATCTACCATCACTGAATCTCCTTCTGTCCTGCAACTTCTTGTTCCCTTCATCATTGCTTCTTCCCCATTACCTGAAATCTATAAAATACAGATACCTGTACTTAATTATGCTACTATTCAGCTTATCCTCTATTCTTCTCCTACTGTGCCATTTTTCATCCGACCATGACTCACTAATATCTTGCAACATCTCTCTCTGTCCCAACCACCTATGCATACTTCCTCTTTACACTCTCCATACATTGCACCAAACTTGTTTAATATTGCTCCTCACCTTTTTTCCAAATATAGGGTGATTAATTGCACTTTAGCTCAAACCAAAACAAAATTAAGTGCAAGAATCCTCTCCAGAAAATAAGTATGCACAATTCCCTAATTTAATAAAATCCTTCTAGGAGGACATATACACCCTAATCCTGGCCCTTCCTATCATAATGAACACAATGATAATTCTCTCCACACACTTCTGTAACCCAATAGCCAGTCCCCAACCCTGGTGATCTAATTTTTGCTGCAATACATGTTAGAAATATAAGAAACAAAACTGCTGAACTGCTTGCCTGGATTACCAAACATATGCCCGATGTTCTCAATGTAACTGAAACTTGGCTTAAACCTAGTATAAACAACTCCTAAGTTATACCTCCTGGCTATAATATAATCCATAATAACTGTATAAAGAGGAAAGGTGGTGGTATTGCTTTAATATTTCCCAATACCTATCCCATTTCTCCGTACAGCAAACCAACACCAAAATTCAGTTCAGCAGAGCTTCTGATTGCTTTCCTCAAAATAAACAGTTACAAAAAATATGTATTACAGTCCTTTATATCCCGCCTTGTGACAATACAGCTATAATGGACATTATCCTACATTGGATATCCATAACATTTCCATGAGAAACGATATTACTAGCTGATGTGAATGTCATTTGGTTGAACATAAACTGTAACTCCCCTAGTATGAACTTATATGGTTTCACACAACTAATTAATAGCCACACACTTTATAGCAAGATTTCAAATTACCTATTAGACTGGATCCTAGTATCAGACCCCAGCAAATACTCCACCACAGGTACAATGTCAGACTGTCTCAGTGATCATCTCCCAATATACACAACTCACACATCCCGTTAAACATCTCTTAATAAGTTACATACAAATGATGAATTAATTATTAAGCAAGCAGGTAAAGTTGGGGGCATTGTACTTATACAAAGAATGATAATGATAATGCTATCTTAGAGTTTTTAAGTGATTATGACACATTTTTAAAGTTAATCATATATAGGTTGAACAACTTATTTATAGAGTAAAATGTTTTAGTTTTGATTTACAAGCTAGTTTTGATATTACATTAGAAGATTATCCCCCGGATTTACTAATCCTCCGTGTAAGACTTAATAAGTCTTACTCGGAGGCTGCAGTTGAACGGTTTGATGTCAGCGTGCCATGAATATTCATGAGGGCACACTGACTCATCCGTAACTCTTACACGGACTGAGTAGGAAAGCAGGGGGCATGTCCGACTGCCAAGCAGTCTAAAAGTCCACGCCCCTGCAAGGTTTTAAAAAGCATAGTGTCAACAGACAAGAGTGAGTTCGCTCAAATGTACTTCCACCCAACACCACACTCCCTGACACTGTAACCCCCCATCACAGTTATAAAACGTAACAAATACATTTTATTTTTTTTAAATCCACAATATAGCTGCCCGTATTTGCGCTTGTTTGCACGGGTATGCCCATTACTTAACCACAGTTAGCAATTGTGACATTGAAGAGCATATAAGAAATAGTTATGCAAATGAATCCAAATAGCAATATCGTAATGGTAGAGGGTATGCACAAAGAGGAGGCATTCACGGTTCGATTCCCACCACTCCCCTTCTTATTTATGTTTTAAATCAGTATTTGAAATAATACCAGACATATATGATTAAAATATTATTAAAAGCAGTGAAATGGCTAATGTATCAGTGAACAAAATATATATTTTTAAAGGATCCAGATATATAATAGCCTGCTCTTAAGCAGCGCATTACCCAGCTAAACAGAGTTGCCCATAGTTTAATAGCGCTTTACCCAGATAAGCAGAGTTGCCCATAGTTTAATAGCGCTTTACCCAGCGCAATGTGTTTGCGTGGACATGCGCGCCGCACCAACCAGGGCACTGTAGGGCACCGGGGAGCAACGGAGAGCTAAGTTGCTTAAACGCAGTCACACCCCTTAGCTTGTCTAGACAGTAATAAAATAAAAGAATATGGGCCTGTCTGTCATGATGTGGTTTTTCAGGTACAGTTGGCCCTGACTCAGGACATATATGGGTGTACATTGTATTTATGACATAGCTGAAGGAGGTGTCATGATTCAGTCTGGACTCCTTCTCAGCTACTCTTTAAAAACACCAACAAACTGAGCACTAATCCCTGTTATACTCACACCTTAACACCCTACTGATCCTTTGTGATCAGGCTACAGAGTATGTCATATAATATCCTGGCATGTCCAGGGTCTTTTTGTTTTACTCTCAGTCCAGCTGGGGGATTTTGGGATTTGACACAATGTCACATCTGCCTCATGTACACAGACAACCCTCCTCCTCCCAACAAACTCAGATATATTGTGAGATGCATATATAGACATACAGGAGCTGAACTCCCCGACCCATGACGGGCCCGTCTATCAGGTGGTGAAGGTAACCACACACCCACCAGTCTCACATATCCTCTAGAAACAGCATCAAACCACATTACACAAAAGACATACTGGGCTGTAAATGTACTCTTGACCCTCCAAAGCAACACACACCCCCTGCTACCCCACTACAATACCCACATATCACAAGTTCACAATGTCATGTGCCACACACATGCCCTTCGGCTAAACAACACACCTAATACACTTGTAAGGGGCCTTATTGTCAGACACACGATACCACCAGCCCTAACAAGGGTGTCACTTTGGGCTGTCTTTGGGTGCCAGGATCTCCCCATAACACAGCAGTCAGGTCACTCCAAAGCAAGTAAAAGACCCCATCATTGTCCATGCTGGTGTGTATAACCTCAGAGTTACCCCCTGGACCACATGACATGATACATGGAAACACTCTGATCATGTAGCCCAGGCCAGTATGACCCTGACCTTGTCTAGCATCTTACACCCCCCAATTATGATGTCACAGTATGCCCTATAAATTTAACAGTTGGCTAACAAATTTGTTTCATTCATAGGGGATCTGTCTGTCATGGTGACATGCTCAACATGCCACGTAGCTTCACTATGGACAGCTTGCACCTGTCACCCTTGGACTTTGGAATGCTGGCTAAGGCTCTTGCTCCCAAATAGTCCTTTTTAAGCAGGGCTCAAAGACAAACCCACCTCCATAGACATTACGGGTTAAATGAAACTAAGGGTAATGCTGCTCAACACAGTTGTGTTAACCTCATTTGGGGCCACTCAGGACTCTCCTCAGTATGGGGGATAGCAATATCTGTGCACTGACAAAACCCCTGGTTCAGGCCCCATGCACACCAGCACTACCAGGTTATGTTTCTTTGCTGTCTGACAACAAGACTTGGAACAAAAACAAACTAGGGGAGTATCCATATACATCACAGATACACACACCTCCAGGTTAGTAGCACTGCAAAAGAAAAGACCATACATATACAACTACCATTGTGAAAACTGCCTTTCAGTTTGTTCCCTTACAAAACACACTCCCAAACTCAGGAACCACACTCGGGCTATGGAGAATATGAAGGTCTCCACAAACACCATTATTTTGGGGTGACTTCATATACAAAATATTGACGGGGGATACTACTCAACCCCCAACACCCTCACAACAGTTCTTTGTACTCTTTCTAGGGCACAACCAGTCAACAGCCACAAGGGGCATATTGGACCTGATCATCACCAACATGGGGACTCTATGTTCCACACCAGTGATATACCCCTCATTGGTAAGGTCAGAACATACATGTATCTCACGGACATACATATCCCTCCACACACCCATCCTGGGTAATCTTGGTGAACTTCTCATGAGCCAACATCTTTCAAACAAGGTGGTATCCTTCAGAGACCCTGAGACAGTGGCATATGGCTCACACTGCTGATCCTTTACATACACATTCTATGGACACCTAGTGGACTGCATGGATTGTGCTATCCCAAATAACAACAGGACCACTCTCCAATGGAGGGGACCTGTCTGGTAGACCCCCCATTAATAAGCGAAATCAGGGGGAAGCTACTACATGATAGAGCACAATCCCAGACGGGAAGGCATCTGTGATCTGTACTAGCAGACAGCTACAATCACTCAGGGATTTTTCTAAGGGGCTTCTACCAGCAATTGCAACAGACACGTAGGACTATCACGGCCTTCTTCAGTTATGTCAGGAACCTGGGTGGACACTCACTGATATGCTGTGAGTTACTGCATACTGACTAAACCTACCCTGAACCCACTGGCATTGCCACATCCTGGCAAACAGGTTCAGTGCAGATGTCTCCCACCCACCCCCCTAAGGACCCTATCCATCCCAACAGAGTTAACCCCCCTGACATCACACAGTAACAGGTGAGTGCTGCCCTCCCACAGACATCACAGATCAATGGGACCAGATGGTGCCCCAGCCTGCATTTTACACGAGCATCATGCCCGCAACCCTCACATTACATCAAATAATTACACGGATATGTACCCAAGGAATGGCATACGACAGTGGTCCCCTCCACAGAGTTGGTGCCACAATGGACCACAGACAATATTGCCCTATAAGCCTTTTAGCCTGTTCTGCAAAGCTATGGGCAAATTTTCATGGACTCATACACATAGACATGGGAACCTACAGACACTGTGTCCTACACATTTAAATTTTTGTGGGCAGATCTTGCCTCTTGAACCTGTTTGTATTCTTTAAATGGCTAACAGGTCCATCGTAAAGGGTGTCCCCCAGCCTACCTGAACCTTGCAAAACCCTTCAACACAATACCCACTGGGGCCCTTATGCATAGGCTCACCAGGTATGGACACATATCTCCCCAATGGATTGATACCTGGATCAGGGATAGCACCCACATGGTCAGAATTGCAGGTGCCATGTCTGACTATACACCAGTTACATGGCATCCCCCACGCTCGTCCTGGGACCTCTCTTGTTCAGTATATATTTGTCTTTTTACATAACAGGGTTGGTGAAAATGTTTGATTGACTCAAACTGGGTGCCAATTTAATCCCAGTGCCACATTACCAAAGGGTCTCACAGAGATGGGTGGGCCTGACCATCCCACACTAAATCCAAGTTTTGCACCCTTTAAAAAATTGCCCCCCTTACCCATAGGTTTCCAAAATCTAGATTGAGGGGTTTGGGGCATACTTTTTATACTCATCTTTACAAGCCAAATGGGGAACACCTTCATGGGGACCCTTTTCCCCTAGGTTTCACACAGATTAGGATCATTGTGCCCTTTTTCATACTCCATCTTGGGTTTCAATCCAATTTGGGGGGTTACCTTACCTGACACCTGCAGCAACTGTACTGGCCAAAGGTCCTCACCAAGCAGATCTAGGGACTAAAAGATGCCCTGTTTCAGATGCAGTAACTCCAGCTCTACTCAGCCCTTACCACCTACTCAGATATGATGGGGCCTGTTGTTTACAGATATACCCAACCCAGAATTACAATGCTCCACCTCAGGATATCCAACTCCCTTGAGCTACACACTCCAGGGACATATACCTCAGCACAGATGTTAATAGGACTTTGTGGAGGGACAGATTCTTATCCCAGAGGCTCCACTCCCCAGAATGTAATCCCAGTTTCACATAGGCAGAGCCACCCACTGACCACCTGGAGACATCTTGATGACTGTATGGGTGATTGTATATTTACCCCTGGGATATCTTCTGTGTCCCTGCTAGACAGAGGCACACTAAAATGTAAATGGGCTATCTTGTGTGACCTACTATTCACACACAATTTTGACAGGGTTGTGAATGCCAAACACACTCTGGCTAGGCTTGTAAATGCCCTGGGGCAGATAGCCTAGTATCGACCTCTGAACCTATGCTAATGTTCAAGATGCACAATGTTTATTGATGATACTGTTTGCAGGTCTTTATCATCTTTGCTTTACCATTTTCCCATGAACAACTTTGGTATCTGCAGAACATATTTGATTATGACAGGGTTCCACTATATATTAGATGTGTCTGTTGTCATATAACTGTGTGCACAGGGCAGATTGCTGTATAGTGACAGGTTCCTGGGTTAACACATGCAACTGCCAGATATTTTGGCCCACTGCTGTACTCAGACATGGCCTAAGTGTGTGAGCATGCCCAGTTTTTATTCCATGTTTTGTTGCCTGACATTTGTCTCATTTATTCAAGTGTGTGAGCATGCCCAGTGTGACCCTTCAGTATGTTGCTATCTGAGGTCCACTACATTTGTTGATTTTGTGACCAATATTAACATTTATACTTTTGTGTTTGGAAGTCAGGTTCTGTTCTACTGCAGGACTCACCTTTGTGTCATAACTCAAAAAGGATTATGCTGTGCCTGCAGGGTTTCCATGGAATACTTTGCATAGACTTATCAACATTCCCATACATGACCACTGCAATACTGTCATGGTTTAGTGGTTCAGTACTTTGGCTATAGTGCACAGTATCCTGGGTTCGAATCCCGTCACTGCTTTATATTTTCATACTGAGCAGACCAGACTGCTTAAGGGCCTGTTAAGCAAATATGAGCATGTTGGCTTTTGTTCAGCTATGCCCTAAGACCAGGCTTGTCCACATTGTAATATTCACCAACATTGCTGGACATTGCCCAATATTACTGAACATTGACCACAGTTGTGCTAGTTGGTGGGGCGATTTTGTTTGCATATACTACATGGTGGTAATGCTGTTTAGCACTGCTTTATATTGCTTAACACATGGAAATCATCCCTTTAGGTGGTGCTGCAGGGCTGCCTATTTTGGATGACATACTACACTCCCTACATTTTTGGGAAGCAGGTAGTGTCAACTTAGGCACCCCTTTTTACTTTATGTGCGAGGAGAGAGGTATCATTTCCAGAGTTCCTACTGAGCCAGTGTATGTGCTATGGTCTTTGCCAAGGCCAAAGCATACTGGGCACGCCTCCTTCTGCCTACTGGGGCAGGCTCAGGTTGTTCCTCCTAGTCACCCCGCCTGTGATGGCCTTGGCAATGGTGGGGGCTGTTTGGCCCAGGCCTATGCTGGTCCTGCTGCAGCTGTTTTGCAGGATCAATTTTGTAGCATAGCACATACCATGACAATTTGGGTACATGTAGTTGGTGAGTACTGCAAGGCTCCACCAGATGTGTCCAGGCACTGGAACCTTTACTTGAGCAGCCCAAAACACGCTCTATTACATTACTGTTTGTCGGTGCCTCATTATGGCATTCCCGTTCAGGTGTGTGTGCATTTCTGATGGGTGTCATCAGCCACGGCTCCAGTGCATAGCCAGCATCCCCACTAGGTGACCATGTGGGATGTCCCCATTGGCAAATGTCTGGTACAGCTGTGTCAGATGCCAGATATGGGAATCATGGTAGCTTCCAGGGCAGCCGCACAAAATTCAGTATTATGCCCTGGGCATCACACATGACCTGGCAGTTGATGGAGGAAGCCCTTGCAGTTGAAGTAGCCCCTCCCCCCACCGGCTGGTGCTTTGATGCATATGGGGTGCAGTCTATTGCACCCACTACCTCAGGGTATTCCGCTATTTGCTGGAAGAGACATATTGCTGGCCAATACCTCACAGGTTGGGGAAAAATACATGATCACCGACATGTGCTGACATGGCATCCGGGAACTGGTGAGTACCCTGGATGCTGACCTGTGATATCCCCATCATATCACCAGTTGGTCTCTGGAAGGTACCTGTTGCTATATTCTTAGGCCAACACATACCTTGGTTTCCACTGGGATGGGTTCCCCTCTGTTGGTTCTGTGTGTGGGGCATGGCCTGCACAGCTCAACAATTTGCTGCAGGAGGTCTCTGTTCACTCTATAGTGCTCCACTATCTCCTGCTCTTCTAGCCCCTGGTACGTCACCCTGGGCCTGTACACTCTTCTCCGTCTCCTCACTGTGGGTTGTCCAGCAGCATTTCAATTGTCACCACCCTCAGCATGATGCATATGTCGCCTTATAACAGCAATGGCAGCCCCTAACATTTCTTTGTCTCAGTAAAGCTTTTTCAGTTTTCACTTCTATTAGCTTACTGCAGTGTCTTTTGTGAGAAACATAATGGACTGTTGTTTGCAGAGTTTTAAGTGCTAGGCTGGGCTGGGCTAGTGTACTGCCTGTGTAATTGCCTGATTCTGATTGTTTTCACCTGCTAGCTCTGCTAGTACTCCCCGGTAGCTTCCTGCTATTTGTTTGCTTCCTTTTCCTTTCTGTTTCCTCAGGGGAGCTCACACAAACAAACCGCACAGCTGCTAACCCCACCGCTTACATGGACTAAAACTTGCTTATTCGGGGTTAAAGCGCACCAGTGCAAACATGCTTACAACTCTTTTAAAAAGCCTTATACATGCTTCGGCTTAAACCGCACTCACGCCCCCCTTTTTTCGGGTTTCGCACCCTGCACAGACAAACCCGCAACACCTTCCTTTCTTGCCTTTCCTAGCCTACCTGTTGACACACCTCTTTCCATGATGAAAAAATGACAGCTGACACATGCCACTCTGCTCCAATGAGCTTCACTTCTTTCATACATACCCCTCGTGATGTCACCTATCTTCTACTCTGTTACTCCCCTATCCTACTCCTACACTCCACTGACTGTCTCATTTGCTATGTAAACTTGTGATTCACTATCCTAACACTCATTTACATAGGATTGCCTACTAATGCTTGGTTACATGTCTTAGACTGAGCTTCCCCTTAGCAACCCTACGGGGGCCATGTTGTCTTCAGCCTGCCATTCCCTTGCATTGTACATTCAATTTCATAAATCCACATTTGTGGGTTTTAATTTTAGTATTCGGGGTTTTAGAGCACAGCTTTTTTGGGGCTAACAAACGGAAAATCGAAAAAATTTTTTTTTATATTGCATCAGGAAACATTTCCAATGGCATATTTGGCCATTGGCATGCTTCCTGCACTGGATGCAACCTTTTTTTGGGAGCTGTCCCTGTTTTGCTATTTGCAGAATGGTACTCAGTTGTCAACTGAGTACATTTCTGCAAATAACACTCTCTTACTCGGACAGGTTGGGGTTTTCCCGAATCCCAAATTTCCTCATTTGCATCCTTTTCCTGCAATTGAGGGAATTTGCATATCCCGCCCTGTCCGGGAAGACCATTTTTGGGGCTCTCTTAAAACCCCTACAGGCTGTTCCTGGATCCCCCGGGGCATGATGGCTGCATGGAGTCTTACTCTACTCTTAGACTCCGTGCAAGCCATCGTAAACTGGCCCTATGTTTTATGAATTTTAAACGATTTTACCTGTTTTATATGTGGACCTAAGATCAAAAAAAAAGTGTACCCCACTCATGCATCCTATAATTTTAGGAAAAGGTGGGTTACTGAACCCCCCTATTTACTTGGAGGATGTTAAAACCATTTATGTTTGTTAAGAGTTTTATCTTAGACACCAATGATTTTTATAGTTGTAACTATGGTATGAAAAAAGTGATGTTCCGGCAGTTTGCTTTTGTTACTTTAGATGTTAATTTTTGTTTACTGTTATATTTAATGATTATGGCATAGAAATGGTTAAAAAAGTTTTTGTAATAAAGTAGAGAACTTTTAGACAGAATGAAACTATATGCATGTTATTGGAAAAATAAAGTAATAATGTTTTGATGATTAGTCAAGATATATATTTACAACAAAAGGGGGTTTCTATGGGGGCTTTAAAAAAATGTGCTAATATTTTTTGTCTTTTTGGGAAGAATAAATGTTTATAATGGCTCCTATGCTTCTTCTATCCTGTTTTGCAAATGCTTTGTGGATGATATCTTCTTAATTTGGTCAGGTGATGCTGTGCATGTTTGCTGTGAGACGTTAAACATCTCATTAAAGTCAGTAGCTGCCTCAATCACATGCAATGCACAGAGCATCAGACACAAATGTGGTGACACTGTACTGCACATTGGATAGACATAGTTGACACACATGTACACAACATAACACGTTTGTCATATGCAGTACCCCTCAACATACTACACATGTTGTAACCGGACACTCGCTGCCAGGTCACACTTCAGTATCCCACATGTCATCCACACACCACACATATTATACCTGATTAGTAGGGGCCTAGCATGGGGCTTTGCAACACTCTTCAACACATAACACAGTCATGTTAGGCACTGCTCCCTATTGGGCACCTCACACACCCTTGTGCAATGTGGCTGTGTAATTGTGAACTTAGCCACGGCACTGCGGTTCAGGTACAGCATGCTAGGCGGTGGTCTAGCACACTTTACTGGCCTTGAGTGACCACATGATGCATGGTGATGATGATGGCTAATGGTACTACATCCCATACAGTTACAATGGCCATGTCCAGGATTGGTATTCCATCATGTACACATGCACCACTCATCCCATGTGTGTACATAGCATGCATGTGCTACACCTGTGTCCACAATTATCTGCTACCGACACAGACACTGCAATCAGACATGGAAATCCATGTGACACACAGATAACACATGCAGCCATGGTATGTATACCTGTGAGTGATGGTTCACAGGACATTGCAGAGCTTATAATACTTGCACAGAAATGTGTCTTTGTACACATTGTGTTCCAGGGTGTAGGCAATCACTGAACATGTACACACATGCACCACAGCCATGTACACTGTCATTAACTATGGTTGTCTACACTCACACTGCATGGACTTGATCAACACTTATTCTGCATGCTGACACATGTGACGCTACTGTTTGCCTTGTGATACCATCACCCACCTTCAGCCACTATTGAGTATGTTTTGGATTGCTGTTGTGTGTATGTATCTGCTGTAGCGAGGAGTGTGCATGTGTTCCTGTGTTCCTGTGTGCATGTGTGCATGTGTGCATGTGTTCATGTTTGCATGTGTTCATGTGTGCTTGTGTGCATGTGTTCATGTGTGCTTGTGTGCATGTGTTCATGTATTCATGTGTGCATGTGCGCATGTGCAGACCGTAAAGTGTGTTTCCTGTTTTCCTCTCACAGGTGATGAGTTAGGGGTTGGTGAAACCAGCAGGTGACCTGAAGCCACTGCCACAGATAGTGGTGATGATGACACATGTATTGTGGCACAGGGAGATTTGACAGGGTCTGTCGTTGGTCCACCAATCGACAGTACACAGCGTTCAACCCCATCTATGCGCACACTCATACTGCCATTACATCCCTCACCACCAATGGCCATAGGCGAGGGACAGCATACAGTTGGCATTGACCAGGAGAATGTGGTACCCATGGCACTTGCATCCCCGCACAGCACACATAGCCATAGACCCGGAATGGTACCACATAGGCAGAAGTCCAGAGGTTCTCGGGGGAGCACCACTGGTCGTATTGCCCCTGGCAGGCGTGCCTTCACAGGTCTTACGACGACCACTATGTTCCGGGCTGTAATGCAGGCTCAGGCACATATGGAATGGTACACCAGGCAGGGACTTAGGACGTAGAGGGCACATTACACCGCTAACAATGACAGCATCCATGACCTTGCTGGTGCCATCCGGACTCACACCGATGTCATTGATAGACATTGGGGGGAGACAAGAGATGCCCTCCACAACATGTCTTCCTTGATCCAGGACCTGCGAGACGGTTGCGACATCGATGCAGATGCATGCCAGCAACAGCAACAGCTAGCAGTGGTCGCGGATGGCCCACAGTTCACAACCGCTCCCGTAGTGGCAGTACCAGCCCCAGCAATGCTGTTGCTGGCCTGTCCATTGACCATCCCAGTAGACCATGTGCACGTGGCTCTGGCCAGTCCCAGCAGGGACATGGATCCAGTCATCATGCCTCTGCCTCTGATGACAGTACCCAGCCAGAGCTGGTACCCAATACTGTCCGTAGCACCCCTGCCAGGCACAGGTACTGTGTCTGCGGCAGGAGACAGTGATCTGTACAGCCTAGCAGGTACAGTCTGTGGCTGTCCCACAAACCACCATATATGGCAGCCACATGGTGGAGCTGTGTGCATGCAGACACACACACATTAAGCAAACAACTAGGGCTCACACATACACACACACATTACATCAACATTGGCCCATGCTGTACTGTTGTCCCTCACACACACACACACACACACACACACACACACACACACACACACACACACACACACACACACACACACACACACACACTCACACAGACATGTCAATTGGATGGGTCAATGTCAAGCTCTGGCAAACAACAAAACACCCTGTGCATATAATGATACCTGTGCCACCTCCTGTCATCTGCATTATTGACGGAGGGACAGGCGAACATGGTGCTGATGCACAGGGTGACACTATAGCAGTGTAGCAATAATAGCAAGTTGTCAACAAGGAAGTGTAACTTTGTAGGTATATCTGAGCAGACATTATGCATCAAAGCTCTGATTGTCAATGTAGCATTGTTTACACCACTGTTAGGTCTGAGTATGTATTATCCACCCATGTGCCACTTGGCTGATGTGTGATGTGTTGCCAGCATGTGTTAGTGTGTGGACAGTACGTGTGTGATGTGTGCAGTACAGATTAGCAAGTGTACATCTGTGAACATGGTGGGTGCGCACTGTCTGGATGTACGTGCATAGTGGACACATGGGACATGTGGCATAACCTGTTGTACACATTGTTAACATCTCATAGCATCTTTCAATGGCCAGTATGCATTCTGCTACAGTTATGTACTAACATGGGTAGCCGTGTGTATGACATGGGTTGACACTATGCTGTGGGTGATACTGTAATATCTGTCAATGATTTGCGGTCTGGTAGTATACACAACCTCAATAGCATGACTATAAGCAATCATTGGATGATGTCCTGACAAATGACATACAGTAGTAGGGAACCCAGTATGAAGTGGATTCTTCCGGTGCTACACTATAACACTAACCAGTGGTAATGACCGCCACCCATTACTGTGACCACACCTGTGTGTCATATAGCCCCCTTAGGTACATGCAGACACACTAGGGATGTGTCCATCCAAATCTGGGAATGCATGGATTGGCCTACATAGCATTCCCTGGATTGGACGCATATCCTACACAAGGGTATCATACAGACAGATACCTGTTGTCTGATACATGCTGTATAGCAGTAAGCTGACTATGGCATAGTCATCCACATGTACTATACATACTATCCCGTCAGTACCACACAGGTGGTAGCCCTCAACATGTATGTTGGGTACCATTGTGTACATACAGACTCATGTTATGTCATGTGTCCCTTGATATCCACATATCCATAGGTATTGTGGAGTCCCAAGGTGTATCACATAAGACATTAGAGGCCTGAATGCATATCCACAAGGTAGTTGTACACCTATAAAGACTGTCCATTCTTGGCAGACTTTGTTGTGTATGACCATGTCTGATATATACCCCAGGCATATACCCTCACTCACACTACTCTTAAGTAACTGTCATGGGTGTGTGTGCCACAGATGACCTTGGCCACAGAACATGACAGTGGACGGCCATGTCGCACACATACATATGTGACCTATGATCTGAGAAGCAGCGGCACAACCTGTCAATGGAAACAAATGTATTCATGTAGTATGCAGGCTTCACACCTATGTACTGATTGAGGGGACATGTACACATATGTATTTGCCACGCAGATACCTGATGTGTGCAATGCACTTACTGTTGTCATCATACCATGTCATACCATGGTAAAAGCAAAACCCACACTGCACTGACCAACAGTGTAACACACAGTCAGCATTTGCAGGATTCAAACCCCTACCTAACTATGTTATGATACTAGAGAGAGACGCATTAACAAGGCATGCTATTTGCTTTATTGGCTGGTTTCCCTTCTCCTGCTGTATTTGTAGGATGGTGACATCATCAAACTTTACAAAGAGGAATGTACCTCTTTTAGTGTGTTTTCACAGTCTCCAAAAAGGACACTCCTTTCAAAGACAATTGCGCACACACTGTTTGCAGAATTCAAACCCCTACCTAACTATGCTATAATACTGGTGAGAGACGCATTAACATGGCATGCTATTTGCTTTACTAGCTGGTTTCCCTTCTCCTGCTGTATTTGTAGGATGGTGCCATCATCAGACTGGACATGGTGATATGTGTACACTTTGTTTTATGCCATTACAGGAATGGTCCATGTGGGTCAGCAGGTGTCAACAGCTTGAACAAGACCTCAAAATCCTTACCTTGTGTGATCTATCTGTGGACACATTGACATTCCGTCATATGTCAACACATATTTATGCACAGCTTGTTGGTTTTGTGGATACTACATGTGTCTGGGATGTTGATAAAGGGCTATTCAAAGTCTATGTGACACATGTGTAGATGTGTTCATTGATGTATGTCCTGGGTGGTTGCCTTGCAAACAGTCTAGCATGTTTGGGAACCATGATCCGCACATGAACATACCACAGTTGGTAGGGTTGTGTGTATGTCAGCTTTCAATAGCTCTGTTTATGACTGCAACCATGATGGACTCCATGACCTTGCAAATCAGACCTCATAGGCGTACTGGACTTGACTTTCCATGGTGTGTTGTGCACCAACACTTGTGGGGAGTGCCATATGTAGCTGTGACACATTCAACGGTTCCACATCCTGTGTAGGGGGTGAGGCTCAGCTGATCTGTTTGTTCTGTAGTTTGTGCATGACACATATTGGGAATCAATGTATTCCACCTGCTGCCATGCTTTTGGCAGTGGGGGTAGCTGCTCATCCATTCTACATGTGATATCTCCTGGTATGTTGATGTGGACTATTGACAGTGGGGGATGGGTATGTACATATGGGCCTGTCTGTCATGATGTCGGATTGTCACTCAAGTACAGTTGGTCCTGACTCAGGACATATATGGGTGTACATTGATATTTATGACATAGCTGAAGGAGGTGTCATGATTCAGTCTGGACTCCTTCTCAGCTACTCTTTACAAAACACCAACAAACATGAGCACTAATCCCTGTTATACTCTTTTACATGCTTAACACCCTACTGATCCTTTGTGATCAGGCTACAGAGTATGTCATGATAATATCCTGGCATGTCCAGGGTTCAGTTTTGTGTGTACTCTTCAGTCCAGCTGGTGGATATTGTGATATTGACACAATGTCACATCTGCCTCATGTACATAGACAATCCCCTCCTCCTCCCAACAAACTCAGATATATGTGTGAGATGCACATATATAGACATACAGGGAGATGAACTCTCTCGACCCATGACTGGCACAGTCTATCAGGTGGTGAAGGTAACCACACACACCACATATCAGTCTCACATATCCTCTAGCAACAGCATTCAAACCACATTAGCACAGATAGACATACTTGGATGCTGTAAATGTACTCTACCTAAGCAGCACAGACCTCCAAAGCAGACACACACACACACCTGCTACCCCACTACAATACCCACATATCACAATGTTCACAATGTCAATGTGCCACACAGTCACTGCCCTTCGGGCTAAACAACACACCTAATACACTTGTAATAGGCGACACTTATTGTCAGACACACTGACGTACCACTCACCAGCCCTAACAAGGGAATTGTCACTTTGGGCTGTCTGTTGGGTGCCAGGATCTGCCGCATAACACAAGCAGTCAGGTCACTCCAAAGCAAGTACAAGACTGGCACCATCATTGTCCATGCTGGTGTGTATAACCTGAGACGTTACTCCCTGGACCACATGACATGATACATGGAGGAACACTCTGATCATGTAGCCCAGGCCAGTATGACCCTGACCTTGTCTAGCATCTTACACCCACCAATTATGATGTCACAGTATATGGACACACATATCATATTTAACAGTTGCCTAACAAATTTGTTTCATTCATAGGGGATACAGTGTCTGTCAGTGTATGGTGACATGCTCAACATGCCACGTAGCTTCACTATGGACAGCTTGCACCTGTCACCCTTGGACTTTGGAATGCTGGCTAAGGCTCTTGCTACCACCATAGTACATTTTCTAAGCAGGGCTCAGAAGACAAACCCACCTCCATAGAAATTACAGATTAAATGAAACTAAGGGTAATGCTGCTCAACAACAGTTGTGTTAACCTCATATTGTGGCCACTCAGGACTCTCCTCAGTATGGAGGATAGCAATATCTGTGCACTGACAGAAACTTGGTTCAGGCTCGCTTATGCACACCAGCACTACCAGGTTATGTTTCATACCATGCTGTCTGACAACAAGACTTGGAACAGACAACACAACTAGGGGGAGTATCCATATACATCACAGATACACACACCTCCAGGTTAGTAGCACTGCACAAAGCATTACAGACCATACATATACAACTACCATTGTGCAATACTGCCTTCCAGTTTGTTGCCTGGTACAGAACACACTCCCAAACTCAAGAACCACACTCGGCGTTCGTGGGAACTATGGAGAATATGAAGGTCTCCACAAACACCATTATATTGTTTGACTTCATATACACAAATATTGACTGGGGATACTACTCAAGCTCCGACACCCTCAAACAACAGTCGCTAAAATTTGTGGACTCATATGCTATGGCACAACCAGTCAACAGAGCCACAAGGGGGAATACATATTGGACCTGATCATCACCAACATGGGGACTCTGTGTTCCACACCAGTGATATACCCCTCATTGGTAAGGTCAGAACATACATGTATCTCACAGGACATACATATACCCTCCACACACCCATCCTGGGTAATCTTGGTGAACTTCTCATGAGCCAACATCTCACTTCACCGAAGCAAGGTGGTATCCTTCAGAGATCCTGAGACAGTGGCATATACGGCTCACACTGCTGCATCCTTTACATACACATTCTATGGACACCTAGTGGACTGCATGGATTGTGCTATCCCAAATAATAACAGGACCCACTACTACAATGGTAGGGGACCTGTCTGGTAGACCCCTGCCATTAATAAGCTGTAGAAGGTCAGGAGGAAGCTACTACATGATAGAGCACAATCCCAGACTGAGAAGGCATCTGTGATCTGTACTAGCAGACAGCTACAATCACTCATGTACTTTTCTAAGGGCTGCTTCTACCAGCCAATTGCAACAGACACGTAGGACTATCACACGGCCTTCTTCAGTTATGTCAGGAACCTGGGTGGACACTCACTGATATGCTGTGAGTTACTGCATACTGACTAAACCTACCCTGAACCCACTGGCATTGCCTACATCCTGGCAAACAGGTTCAGTGCAGTTGTCTCCCACCCAACCCCCTAAGGAGCAGCTATCCATCTCAACAGAGTATAACCTCCCTGACATCACACAGTAACAGGTGAGCGCTACCCTCCCCACAGCGTACATCACAGTATCAGTGTGACCAGATGGTGTCCCAGCCTGCATCCTACACGAGCATCATGACAAACGCAACCCTCACATTACATCACTGTTCAATATCAGAGTTACCACAGGATATGTACCCAAGGAATGGCATACTGCGACAGTGGTCCCGCTCCACAGAGTTGGTGCCACAATGGACCACAGACAATATTGCCCTATAAGCCTATGTAGCCTGTTCTGCAAAGCTATGGAGCATATTGTCATAGGACTCATACACATAGACATCGGGAACCTACAGACACTGTGTCCTACACATTTTAGCATTGTTGTGGGCAGATCTTGCCTCTTGAACCTGTTTGTATTCTTTAAATGGCTAACAGGTCCATCGACATAGGGACGGCTGTCCAAACAGCCTACCAGAACCTTGCAAAACCCTTCAACACAATATCCCACTGGGCCATTATGCATAGGCTGACCGGCGTCAATATGGACACATATCTCACACAATGCATTGATACCTAGATCAGGGATAGCACCCACATGGTCAGAATTGCAGGTGCCATGTCTGACTATACACCAGTTACACATGGCATCCCACACAGCTTCGTCCTGGGACCTCTCTTGTTCAGTATATATTTGTCTTATGTACAGGCTACCACAGGGAGAATATGGCTGAACATGTTTGCACTTGACTGCAAACTGGGTGCCATGATCAACTCTCCAGCTGCCACATGCATACTCAATCAGGGTCTCACAGAGATGGTTGACTGGTGCCTGAGCCATGGCCTACAGCTAAATGCCATTAGTTGCATAGTCATCCCCTTTGGGAGTAACAACATGCCCACACATTACCACATAGTTAGTACTCCATTACATACTGTAAGAGTTGTTAGGGGTTTGGGGACATGACTTGTTCATACTATCATCTTTAACATTCACGTTGCCAAAGTGGTTGGACACACCTTCTATGTGGGCCACCTTATCCCATATTGTTTCAAATCTAGATTGAGTGAGGTCATTGTGCCCCTATACTCATCACATCCATGCTTGGTTACAATGCCACATTTGGGGTATACCTTACCTGACACCTGCAGCAACTGTACTGGCCATGGAAGGTCCTCACCAAGCAGATCTAGGGACTCATACAGATGCCCTGCATAGTTCAGATGCAGTAACTCCAGCTCTACTCAGTCGCTTACCACCTACTCAGATATGATGTGTGCCTGTTGTTTACAGATATACCCAACCCAGAATTACTGCACATGCTCCACCTCAGGATATCCAACTCCCTTAGATCTACACACTCCAGGGACATATACCTCAGCACAGATGTTAATAGGACATTGTGGAGGGACATATTCTTATCCCAGAGGCTCCACTCACTACAGAATGTAATCTCAGTTTCACATAGGCAGAGCCACCCACTGACCACCTCCTGGAGACATCTTGATGACTGTATGGGTGATTGTATATTTACCCCTGGGATATCTTCTGTGTCCCTGCTAGACAGAGGCACACTAGCCTAAATGTAGATGGGCTATCTTGTGTGACCTACTATTCACATACACAGTGTAGTAATCTGACAGGGTTGTGAATGCCAAACACACTCTGGCTAGGCTTGTACATGCCCTAGGGCAGATAGCCTAGTATCGACCTCTGAACTTATGCTAATGTTCAAGATGCACAATGTTTATTTCTGATACTGTTTGCAGGTCTTTATCATCTTTGCTTTACCAGTTTCCATGAACAACTTCGGTATCTGCAGAACATATTTGAATATGACAGGGTTCCACTATATTATAGATGTGTCTGTTGTCATATAACTGTGTGCACAGGGCAGATTGCTGTATAGTGACAGGTTCCTGGGTTAACACATGCAACTGCCAGATATGCGTGGCCCAGTGCTGTACTCAGACATGGCCTAAGTGTGTGAGCATGCCCAGTTCTGTCATTCCATGTTTTGTTGCCTGACATTTGTCTCATTTATTCAAGTGTGTGAGCATGCCCAGTGTGACCCTTCAGTATGTTGCTATCTGAGGTCCACTACATTTGTTGATGTGTGCGAACATGACCAATATTAACATTTATACAGTGTGTGTTGGAAGTCAGGTTCTGTTCTCACTGCAGGACTCACCTTTATGTCATAACTCAACAAGGATTATGCTGTGCCTGCAGGGTTTCCATGGAATACTTTGCATAGACTTATCAACATTCCATCATACAGGTGGACCACTGCAGTACTGTCATGGTTTAGTGGTTCAGTACTTTGGCTATAGTGCACAGTATCCTGGGTGCGAGGCCCATCACTGCTTTATATTTTCATACTGAGCAGACCAGACTACTTAAGGGCCTGTTAAGCAAATATGAGCATGTTGGCTTTTGTTCAGCTTTGCCCTACTTAGACCAGGCTTGTCCGACATTGTTCAATATTCACCAACATTGCTGGACATTGCCCAATATTACTGAACATTGACCACAGTTGTGCTAGTTGGTGTGTGCGATTTTGTTTGCATATACTACATGGTGGTAATTGCTGTTTAGCACTGCTTTATATTGCTTAACACATGGCATTCATGCCTTAGGTAGTGCTGCAGGGCTGCCTATGTTGGATGCACATACTACACTCCCTGCACATGTTTGGAAGCAGGTAGTGTCAACTTAGGCATCCCTTTTACTTTATGTGCGAGTCGGAGAGAGGTATCATTTCCAGAGTTCCTACTGAGCCAGTGTATGTGATATGCGTTGCCTCTTTGCCAAGGCCAAAGCATACTGGGCACGCCTCCTTCTGCCTACTGGGGCAGGCTCAGGTTGTTCCTCCTCCAAGTCACGCTCTGCCTGTGATGGCCTTGGCAATGGTGGGGGGCTGTTTGGCCCAGGCCTATGCTGGTCCTGCTGCAGTTGTTTTTGCAGGATCATATTATGTAGCATAGCACATACCATGACAATTTGGGTACATGTAGTTGGTGAGTACTGCAAGGCTCCACCAGATGTGTCCAGGCACTGGAACTGTGATTTGAGCAGCCCAAAAACACGCTCTATTACATTACATGTTTGTGCGTGTGTCTCATTATGGCATTCCTGTTCAGGTGTGTGTGCATTTCTGATGGGTGTCATCAGCCACGGCTCCAGTGCATAGCCAGCATCCCCCACTAGGTGACCATGTGGGATGTCCCCATTGGCAAATGACTAGTACAGCTGTGTCAGATGCCAGATATGGGAATCATGGTAGCTTCCAGGGCAGCCTGTACACACATTCAGTATTATACCCTTGGCATCACACATGACCTGGCAGTTGATGGAGGGGAAGCCCTTGCAGTTGAAGTAGACCCTAACGCGCTCACCGGCTGGTGCTTTGATGCATATGTGCGTGCAGTCTATTGCACCCACTACCTCAGGGTATTCCGCTATTTGCTGGAAGAGACGCATATTGCTGGCCAATACTTCACAGGAATTGGGGAAGTATACATGATCACCGATATGTGCTGACATGGCATCCAGAAACTGGTGTAGTACCCTGGATGCTGAAGCCTGTGATATCCCCAACATATCACCAGTTGGTCTCTGGAAGGTACCTGTTGCTAGTATTCTTAGGCCAACACATACCTTGGTTTCCACTGGGATGGGTTCCCCTCTGTTGGTTCTGTGTGTGAGGCATGGCCTGCATATCTCAACAATTTCCTGCAGGAGGTCTCTGTTCACTCTATAGTGCTCCACTATCTCCAGCTCATGTAGCCCCTGGTAGGTTACCTTGGGCCTGTACACTCTTTTCCGTCTCCTCACTGTGGGTTGTCCTGCGCATTTCCATTGTCACCACCCTCAGCATGTTGCATATGTCGCCTTATAACAGCAATGGCAGCCCCTAACATTTCTTTGTCTCAGTAAAGCTTTTTCAGTTTTCACTTCTATTAGCTTAATGCAGTGTCTTTTGTGAGAAACATAATGGACTGTTGTTTGCAGAGTTTTAAGTGCTAGGCTGGGCTGGGCTAGTGTACTGCCTGTGTAATTGCCTGATTCTGATTGTTTTCACCTGCTAGCTCTGCTAGTACTCCCTGGTAGCTTCTTACTATTTGTTGTGCTTCCTTTTTCCTTTCTGATTCCTCAGGGGGGGGAGCTCTGCGGACACAATCACAAACACGTGCACAGCTGCTAACACACGCGCACACATGCTTACATGGACTAAAACTTGCTTATTCGGGTTAAAACGTGCGCTTACCAGTGCAAACATGCTTACAACTCCTTAAACAGCCTTATACATGCTTACTCTGGCTTAAACACGTGCACTCACGCTTACACGCGCCCACACTGTCTTAATCGGGTTTACATGCGCGCACGCCTGCACACGCACGTATACCCGCTCAACAAGAAACTTCTTCCATTTCTTGCCTTTCCCTAGCCTACCTGTTGACACACCTCTTTCCATGATGTAAAAATGACAGCTGATACATGCCACTCTGCTCCAATGAGCTTCACTTCTTTCATACATACCCCCTCGTGATGTCACCTATCTTCTACTCTGTTACTCCCCATATCCTACTCCTACACTCCACTGACTGTCCTCATTTGCTTTGTAAACTTGTGATTCACTATCCTAACACTCATTTATATAGGATTGCCTACTAATGCTTGGTTACATGTCTTAGACTGAGCTTCCCCCCTTAGCAACCGCTACTCGGTGGCCATGTTGTCTTCAGCCTGCCATTCCCTTGCATTGTACATTGACAATTTCTATAAATTCCACATTTGTGGGTTTTAATTTTTAGTATTCTGGGTTTTAGAGCACAGCCCGTTTGTGCGGCGCTGCGCTACACTTAAACGTCGGAAATCGGCGAAAAAAAAATTAATTTTTATATTGCATCAGGAAACATTTCCAATGGCTGCATATTTGGCCATTGGCATGCTTCCTGCACTGGATGCAACCTTTATTTGGAGCTGTCACAGCTCCGTTTTGCTATTTGCAGAATGGTACTCAGTTGTCAACTGAGTACATTTCTGCAAATAACACTGCTCTTACTCGGACAGGTACGGGTTTCCTGAATCGCAAATCTAACTCATTTGCATGCCTCTTGCCTGCAATTGATGTAATTTGCATATCCCTGCCCTGCCCGTGTAAGAGCCATTTTAGGAGCTCTCTTACACACCCCTACAGGCTGTTCCTGGATCGCTCGTCGGACATGATGGCTGCATGGAGTCTTACTCTACTCTTAGACTCCGTGCAAGCCATCGTGAATCTGGCCCTATGTTTTTATGAATGTTACTAAACGTATTATACCTGTTTTATATGGGGTACCTAAGATACACAAAAATAAGTGTACCCTACTCATGCATCCTATAATTTTAGGAAATGGGTAAGTTACTGAACCTCTCTGTTTACTTGGAGAGGATGTTAAAACCTATTTAAGTTTGTTAAGAGTTTTATCTTAGACACCAATGATTTTTTATGACAGTTGTAACTATGGTATGAAAAATGTGATGTTCACAGGCAGTTTGCTTTTGTTACTTTAGATGTTAATTCTTTGTTTACTGTTATATTTAATGATTATGGCATACAAATTGTTAGAAAATGTTTATGTAATAATAGTGAGAGAATGTCTAGACAGAATGAAACTATATGCATGTTATTGGATATAATATTAAGTAATAATGTTTTGATGATTAGTCAAGATATATATTTACAACAAAAGGGAGTTTCTATGGGGAGTTCCATAGCAAATACATGTGCTAATATTACTTTGTCTTTATGTGAAGAACAAAATGTTTATAATGGCTCCTATGCTTCTTCTATCCTGTTTTGCAAATGCTTTGTGGATGATATCTTCTTAATTTGGTCAGGTAATGAACTGGAATTTGAAGTATTTATAGAATATTTACATAATAATAATACATTTTTAAGATTGAAACTGACTTTCTCTGTTGCACAAATAAACTTTTTAGATTTCTCTATTTATAAAGTAGATAATATCTTACATAATAAGATATATATAAAAAGATGTGCAGAAAAATAGATACCTACATAGAACAACTATGCACCCTGAACATGGATTTAATGGGGTTGTGTCTGGATTTAATGGGATTGTGCATGGACAATTTTTAAGAGCTAGTAGATTAAGTAGTGAAGAAGACAACTTTGAGGGACAAGTTGGTAAAATGATTGTGGAATATTTGGAGAGAGATTATAAGTTTGAAAATTTACAAATGAATACACTGAATGTTGAATCTGAGTGTGGGACAGTGTGAGCACCATATTTTTCTAATAAAGTTTATAGAAAATATAAGAACAGTGGGATGGGTATGAAATATTTTTTGAAATATAATAGAAGGTTGGATCAAGTTATGAATATTATTAAGAACAACTGGTCCATATTGTCGACAGTTCCTGAGATTAAGCATATAGTGAGTGATAGACCATGATTCACATTTAAAAGAGATAAGAATTTAAAAGAACAACTTTGTTATAAGGACCTACCTAGGATGAAAGTTATTCAAACTAAGACAGATCATACTGTTCCATGCTATAATTGTCGGTTTTGTAGTTATATAACAATAACATATTTCAACATCATGTGACAGGGAAAGAGTATAACTTTAGATGTTTTGCTTCTTGTAATACTGGGGATATAGTTTATTTATCTCCATGCTCTAAGTGCACTGCATTCTATTTAGGTAAAAATAATAGAAAATTAAAGGAATGGATATGTGCACATTTAACTGATATTAGGAGAGAGGTTAATACAAATGTGTTGTTTAAATATATAGCAATGATAAATATGATCATACTTTTAAGTTTAATGTGCTTCAAAAATGTAATCTTTTACCTAGAGGTGGAGATATCATCACACAAACAGAATTTATAGAATATAAATGGATTTCCTTATTATGAGCTGACTATGTAGCTGGCTTAAATGCCACTGTAAGCATTAAGCCAGTGCTAAAGCTAGACTGTGATAATTTATTGTTGTTTTTTAGGTATCCTATGGCTGCATTAGTATAGTATTTTATATTTTGTAATTAGCTCATTGCTGATTGAACATTCTTAATTAGATGTGACAATTAAATAACTCTTTAGAGTATTTGTTAGAGTCCTGTTTAATTGCATAATGTTTTACATTGATGAAAAGCAGTTTCACTTGAAGAATTTGTGGATGTTCAATTTATATAATTTTGTGCAGTTGTGTCATTCCTTTTAGTGATTTTTGGACTTTCTTTACATGGAAAGACATGTTTCGATGCCGTATCTAATTTTCATTTTAATCTATATGACTAGACATCTTACACATCCAGTTAAACAGCATATTTATAAAACAACAAGTAACCTTTCCAAGTTTAACCCAGAAATGTTCATTTACTGCACTATCATCTATTAACTGGAACTTCCGAAAATCCTCCCCTTAGATGATGATGTAATTGAATTCGGTACAACTTTTCTAAATATCCTAAATAGCATTCCACCTCCTAGAAGGAAGGGACTGAAAAGAAATAATGCAATTTGGCTATCCAAAAAGAGTAGAATGCTAGTGCAGGATAGACAAAAGGCATGACAAGAATAGCAAAAATATAAAAAACACCTCAATATCTTGAAAATTTCAGAATGCTTCACAATCAGACTAAAAACCAAACAAATGAAGATAAAAAACTATACCATAATAACTTTCAGAGTGATACTAAGCATAACCCTAAAAAGTTTGGAAATCCATTAAATAAATCTTTAATCTTGGCCAAAAATGCATCCCAAATCCCTCTCCAGATAACTCAACACTTGAAACTGCAATACAGTTCAACTCTTATTTTATAGATAGTATAACATCTCTAAGTAAGGATTCCTAAACATCTAATCCTTTCCCTGCCTGAGAGGCACATATCAACCCACCCATTTTCACCTTCAAACCTGTGCCCACATCCTATATAAAACTACTCTTAAACAAACGTAAATCCTGCTATTCTTCTGCTGATGACCTTCCAAGTGAGTACCTAAAAATAGCAGCCGATAGCATAGCCTACCCTGTCTCAATCCTTATAAGTAGGTCTGTCAAGGAATCTTACATTCCATCTCTCTGAAAAAAGTCACACATTATCCCTCTGCACAAAGGAAGAAATTCAGCAGACATTAATAACTTTAAAACCATAGGAATGTTATCTCTCCTCATCAAAATACTTGAAAAATGTATTCAAAAACAATTGCTAGACTATCTCCTGCAGGAAGAATCCCTATCCCCTATACAACATAGCTTTCATCTTTCCCATAGTATTAACTCTGCTCTTCTAACCTTTATAGACACTGTCAAGCTAGAGATAATGACAAACTAGTCTCTTACTTATTTCTAGACTTATCTAAAGCTTTTGACACAGTTTGTCACAACAAACTCCTACTTCAAATGTCCTTACTAGGTCTCTCTCAGTCCATCTTTCTGTAGTTCAAACACTACCTGTCCAATAGGTATCAGTCAGTAAAATGGCACTTTGTGCTCTCTCCTTACCTGCCAGTTACCACTGGTGTACCAAAGGGCTCTATCCTTGGTCCCCTCCTCTTTAGCATTTTCACCAACACCCTCTAAACTTCCACACAAGCCAACCTAATACAATACAATACACAGATGATTCCACCCCCATTTGCACCTCTGACAAGGTACACCTCCAAAAAATTACTCAGGAACTTTTAACAGTAACTGAAACATAGCCTCATAACTCACAACTCATGCTCAACCCAAAAAGGACCAAACTGCTACTTTTTTTCCCAAAATCCCTCTCTCATGAAAAAAAAAAAAGTCCCCTCTATTGATAATACAACCATTGAAGTCATTTCTCATAGCAAAGTATTAGGGGTGATAGTGGATGATAATCTAACATTTGACCTGCATATACAAAATTGCACAAGGAAAATTCATCAAAGACTACAGTTTCTTTACAGTGCCAAAAAGTTTCACTGATGCAACTAAAACTACACTTGCTACTACTTATCTCCTCCCCACTCTTCTTTATGGATTTCCAATCCTTATTAACCTCCAGGCTTTACAAAAATTAAAACTTGAACAATGTTATAACAAATTTGCTAAATTTGCAGCACATAACACTTTCAGAACCCACTACTGTATAGCACTGAAAAGCCTAAATTGGTTAGAACCGCCACATCAGCTAACATATACACAACTACTTAGCACCTATAAAATTATCCAGCATTCATCTGCCTGTCCAGCACTAAAAACAGTCTACGCAACTAAGTCCCAGTCGGTCATTGCAATCCAGTGAAAAAACTCCTGTCTGTCTACAAACCTAGCAAATCTGCTGGGCATTTTCTGTACTTGTACAAGGTTGTTAAGGACTGGAACTTCTTACTTGTAGCTATCAGGTCTATACCCACCATGCCATCTTTCAAAACCACGATGAAAGACTTCCTAGCTAAAATATGGCTCTGTTCTTGTTCAAAACTAGGATAGGCTAAACTATATCCTTAAATGTGAACAAGTACCTTTTCATAGGTTCGTAGGTTCATAGGTAAGTACTAGGCTATTGGCCCAAGGGCCTACAAAAGCCTAACCAACAAGGTTCCCTGGCTTACACCACCCAAGAAAGTTATTTTCCTGTGCCACTGTTGAGCAGAAACACAGAAGTGATCCCCAGGGTGTATTTCCTATTTCCCATCCACTCATCAATATTTTTCTTGAAGAGTGCTAATGAAGAACTTTGCTTGACATAGATGGGTAGCCTGTTCCAGAGTATGGGAAGTCTCTGGGATAGGAATCTATCCCTCCAGCATGTCATGTTTATTGTGGTGACAAGGTTTAGGTCCCTAGAGCATGTAGCTCGGAGGGATTGGGATTTCTTAAGGTGTAGCATGTCCAACAGCTCTGGGTTTGACATAGCTTTATATGTTAGGCAGAGGTCACCTCTGAGTAGGCGATATGCTCAGAGTAAAGCTGGAGTTTTTTGAGGTGGTCAGTGTAGGACATTTGTTTGAGTCCAGTAATCCTCTTTGTGAGGTACTTCTGTGGCCTTTCCAGCTGCTGCAGATGTCTTGTGAGGTACATTCCAAAAGGGGCATTGTACTCTATAGTGGGTCTAATGAGTGTCGAGTAGAGGGGAACGATGACCTCTTTTTTCCTGCATGAGAACCCTTTTATGATGAGGTGTGCCACGTAGAAGGACTTCCTGACTACTGTGGCAATGTGGCTATCAAAGAAGAGACTACTGTCCACCTGGGTCCCAAGGTCTCTTATCATGTATTCGGTGTTAAGTAGATTGCTGCATATGTGGTAGTTCATGGGTACAGAGCTTTTACCAAAGGGGATGACACTGCACTTTTTGGCATTGAGCTTGAGGCCATGGCTCTGACACCAGGCATCTGTCTCAGAGAGGCCCTTCTGTAGGATGTTCACATCATTTGGGGACTTAACTATGGCTCCTAGTTTGCAGTCATCTGCGAACTTCATTAGCCAGAGGCCTTCTGTGTTAGCCTGTACTTCAGAGAAGTAGATACCAAACAGGAATGGTCCCAGGACGGAACCCTGTGGTACTCCACTTGTCACTGGTTTGAGGTCAGATTTGGAGTCTGCAACTTTTACAGAGTGGGTTCTGTCAGTGAGCCAGTTGGCAACCCATCTTGTGATGTAGGGATTTATGCCTAGTTTATTGAGTTTAGCTATAATTCCAGAATGGGGGATGGTGTTGAAAGCCTTGGCGAGGTCAAAATAGGCCGTGTGAACCACCTTACCCTCATCTACGGCTTTGGTGACTGCCTCAAAAAAGTCTATCAGGTTCAGGAGGCATGATCTGCCTTTCACAAACCCAAACTGGGCAAGATCCAGAGTTTGGAGGTTACCAATGTCTTTGTTTATGAGTTTCATGATGAAACGTTCCATGGCTTTGCAGACCAGGCTCGTCAGGCTAATACGTCTATAGTTCCTGGGATCAGTGGTGGCTCCCCCTCTGTGAAGTGGGATAGCTGTTGATGTGCGCCATTCAGTGGGCACAAAGCCTGATGCGAGGCTATTATTGAACATGGTGCTTAAGTGGGGAGCCAGTTCATTCTGAAGTTCGTGTAAAACGCAGCCTGGGATGTTGTCCGGTCCCATGGATGCTGTGTTTTTGGCTTTAGAGAGTGCAGCTTTTACCTGCATAGTTGTGATTACAGGGACTCTGCATTCTTCCTGTATAGATATGGGCCCTTTAGGGGGTGGGGAGGCAGGTAATGTTAGCACTGAACCTATCTGCCAGGATGTTGGCAATATCAGTTGGTTCTGTAATTTTTGTGCCTTTGTGCTGTAACTCAGAGCAGATCTGGGTGTTGCCATTGAGATTCTTGACATAGCTATAGAATGCTCTGTGGTTGTCCTTGGAATTAGTGGTGATTTTATTTTCGTAGCTAACTATGGAAGATCTTATAAGGGATCTCAGCTTCTTACTGAGGCTGACCAGGGAGCTCCTCCACTCATGGGATTTTACTCTCTTTGGCAGCAGTTTCTTCCTTCTCTTGTACAGCTTGTTTATGGCAGGGGACCACCAGATTGGCTTCCTTTTTTTGGAGGATAGCGTCTTGGTTCTGTTTGGGATAGCACGATCCATGCACTCGTGTAAGTGCTTACAGAGTGCATTTGTGTAGGATTCAGCAGGTGTAACTGTATTGTCCATCTGCATGGGTGTCATGAAGTTCACTACTTCTGTCTTAAGAAGCATGAAGTTGGCTTTGGAGAAATTTTTTACTGTGGTTTCCTTAATGGGGGGTGGGGGTGGGATGTGGATATGAAGGGTGATTAGCTTATGGTCGGATCGGACCAACGAGGAGTTGACTTCAGGTGTGGAACATGGGTCACTCATGTTGGTAATGACTAGGTCTAGGATATTGTTGTCCCTGGTGGGGGTGTGGATAAATTGATCTAAGGTACAGGAGTTTATGAATTCCAGAAAGCATTGCTCTAAGGAGTTGGTACATGAGTAGTTTTCCCAGTTAATGGTGGGGTAATTGAAGTCACCCATTATTAGGGTGTTTGGTTGAACCCTAATATTTTCCAGTACATCAAGAAAAGAGAAGTGGGAATCCTGGGGCATGGTGGGGGATCTGTAGCAAGCTACAATTTGGATTGCAGTTTCACCAAGAATTAGTTGCACTTGGATAACCTCGGATGCATTATGCTGAGCAACTAGCCTGGAAGTGTGGATATCCTTAATGAATATGGACACACCCCCACCTTTGGTGTTCCATTCCAGGTTACATGGCCGAAAAGTGTGGTATGAGTTATAGCCTGGTAGTGCAGGGGTGCTCTCTGGAGCCTTGAACCAGGTCTCAGTCACTGCACAAATATCGATGTTCTCCATTTTAAGGAGTGCCTCAAGTGAGTGCATTTTGAAATTTAGACTTCTGGCATTGAGTAGCATTACCCTCAGTTTTTGCTTGCCTGTTCCTGTTATGGTGGTGAATTTGTTACTTGAACTCTGCCTAAAAAAGGCACTATAGGGGCAGCAAGAGCCTTAGCCAGTATCTGGAATTCCAGAGGCGACAGGTGCAGGCCATCTGTGGCAAAGCATCGTGGTCTGTCGACCATGTCATCCCAAGCAGACAGATACTGGATCCCCTTAGAATGACACCAGAAGCTTAGCCAATTGTTGAAGTCAATCATTTTGTCCTTGTACTGCGGTATCATTCTGGGCGATGGCAGAATGCTACTCAGGGCTAGGGTCATACTTGACTGGATGCAAGATCACAGAGCTCTTCCATGTCTCTTTTCATGTAGTCCAGGGAGGTACATCTCAGGTCATTCACACCAACATGGACAATGACAGAGTCATATTTGTACTTGTTATGGAGTGACCTGAGTGCATGGGTTATGTGGCGGATCCTGGCACCCGACAGGCAGCTGACAGTAACCTTCTCCTTGTTTAGCCTGGTGAGTGGGACAACAGTGTGCCTGACTATAGAGTCACCTATGACTAGTGTGTTAGGTATGTTGTTTTGCCTTATTGGCTGTGTTTGAGTGGCGCACTGAGTCTGTGGGCTAGGTGTCATTTGGGTTGTGTTGGGGAATGGAGGTTGCTTGTGTTTCTGCTTTGGAGGTCTCTGTTGCTTAGGCAGATTATTATTGAGAGCCTCTGTGAATGTTTTTGAGTTTCTATGTCTGGATTTTGGTGGTGTAGACGTAGTGAGACTATGTGATGAGTGTGGTGTGGTGCAAATGTTTACCTTCTCCTCGTGACTGTCAGGTTCAGTCTTGGTTGTAGAGAGCTTTACCTCCAATTTGGCTAGATAAGTGCATCTCTCACAGGTTGTAATGTTGGGTGGCAGAAGGAGAGGGTTGTCTGTGTACATGAGGCAATTTATACATTTCCTCAAGATGCCCAGATTCATCAGATAGACAGGGGAGGACACTGGGAGCTGACCCTTGGACATGCCTGAATAAAAAACTATTTTTCTCTAGATAAGTGAGGAAAGTGAGTACAAGAGCTGTTTTTCTCAATGCCAGTGAGAAAAGTAAGTACAAAAATTGTTTTCCTCTAGGTAATGAGGAAGATTGAGTGCTATAATAATTAGTAGCTTATTTATTGCTTACAAGTTCTGAACAAGTGCTGAGTATGAATAAGCAAATTTAAGTGCTAAAACTAAGAATCTGTAACTGCACTAGACGAGTTACAGAAACAAGTGCAAATGCAGGCGTTCAAATCAGAAAGTTGAGAGAGATGGAAGATTGCCCAAATGGCCAATAACTACAAATTCTGGGCCAGAACCACTCCTTATGTGGTAGACAGGTTACCTAATGCTTGCCACTCCCACTCATAAGCTAGAAGGCTTCCCTCCAACACAGAAAGGCTTGGGGGGCTCCGAAGCTTACAAACAGTCCTGGATACAGCAAATCTGTATATGGAACACTAGTTACCGGAAAGATAGGAAACAGGCTTACACCTTTTTTTTTTTTTTTTACACAGAAAAGTAGAAAAAACAGTAGTAAAAACAATTCACATGCAGTGCAAGCTAGCACACGAGTATGTAGCAATATTAGACCACACACAGTTTGAAAAATGCAATTAAATTAAAAAGGACTAAAAGCAAGTGCAGAAAGGGTTTATTAGGTAGAATGCGGTCAAGAGATAAGACTGGGGGAGTGTCCTAGATCAAATCTACAGTGGGGCGGGCACTGCAAAAGCCACTGGGGAAGAAAGTTTCAGCAGAGATTTGAACAACCACTAACAGTATAAACTATAAAACCAAAAAAAATATACTCAGCTCTGTATATTTGCAGATCAGTATCTAAACAACAATTAAACTCAATAATAAAGAAAAATATACTCAGCTCTGTATATTTGCAGATAATTTTGTAATGCTGTCTCTCAGAACACAGGTTCCAATCATTCCTTATACCTCCTTACTTTCCCTTTTTCACCTTACTGCTATCTAATTCTCTTCCCTGCCTTGCTCACTAAATATACCATAAGCCTGTTTTTTCCTCACTTCATATTTCAATTCCTGTTTGTATTAGACTAACTTACCTTTAATTTCTCTACAAACTGTGTAAAATTTCTATAAATAATAAATGATTGTCATATATCTTGTATCGATTCTTAACCAATGTTTTTTATACCATGTCTAATTTGTTATAGTTATTTAAATTGTAGATGTTTTTGTTTTATTCTTGAAGATTGTATAATTATTGTTCATAAAATGTTTTGTAATAATTTGAAGCTTTTCTCCCCGAGCCTTTGATAAAAAAGTGCTTCTACCCAGTTGGACTTTTCTTAGAAATCAAATGTCAAAAAAATAAATAAATAAACAAACCATTGATGGTGTTCTAGCTGTTGCATGTGTCGGCATGCTGTCCCATGCTGAATGGGGACATTATATTCACTGATGGACCTGATGAGTGCCAAATACAGCAGCACAATGACTTCCTTAGACCTAGATGTCATGCCCTTACTTATAACTTGCGTGTCAGAATGATTTCTATACTAACTTTGACACATGTTGGTCGAAGACCAGGTTGCTATCTAAATGTTTTCCCAAATCCCTGAATACTGTTTCTACTCTTTGAGATGACCCACCACTTGACCAGTAATCATGGATCCTCAATCCTCACCACTGGCAACAGTGGGGGAAGTTCATTGGGAGGATAGCAAGTACATGCACAGTATTTCAAGATGCCACTCTCTGCATCAAATGCAGTTTCCCTTAAGAGCACACAGAGACCACAGTCAGTCCGGGGCTGCTTTCTCCCTCTTTCTCCAGATCCTTAATAAGACTCCCCACTGACACACCAATAGAGTTGAGATCTCAGCTGAGTGACCAAGCCAAGGCCTCCAGTACTGTCTCTGTCCAACTAGGACTTTGTGTCCCTGCCCAAGTAGCTGACACACACTCTTTGAGGTTTGATTTATACACACACACACACACACACACACACACACACACACACACACACACACACACACACACACACACACACACACACACACACACATGCACATACACACACACACCTGGGCGAGGCTGGCACAGGGTTACTAGCTATGTCCCCTTCTGCCAAGACTATAAGGCAGTTATTACTGCCGCCAGTCACTCTTTATCAGCTACTTTAAGGTCCTTAACAAAGGGTGTCCAATCTTACTGTGTAATATTAAATGGTAGTTTGACCAAGAGCAAGGCTATTAGGAGTGGCCCACACAGCATCACCAAATAAATATGCAAGTACTCTTAAAACTTTAATACCTCTACACAGATCAGCCACAATGAAAGGTGTAAATATGTTTAATAATAAATAAATAAAAGAACACGACAAAACTAAATATATATTCACAGTGGCATCAGAGTTCAAAACCACAGGAAATATTTAAAACAACATTGCAGGACAGTCTCAAATAAATAAAAAATAACATCTAAACTAAGCTTTACTATTAACTGATGCTACCTAAGAGAATTATACTGTTCCTTAGAACCTTACTTTATTGGAGCAAGGCAGATGTGGTGAATGGATCTTCTAGCTTTTGTTAGGTCCAAGACAGACTACAGAATGCTCTGTTTTACTAAGATGCTTCTAAAATTAATATCTCAAACATTATTGCTGGGATAGCTTGAAGAATGACGTCATTTCTTGTCATCTAACTTCTAGTCCCCAGGTCCAAAACAATCACTGATGGCAGCTGGTAGTATATAGCATCTACCTGAAAAATACATAGACCTCAGATCTGTGGTAGATGCTGAAAGTCATAAAACAATTGCATTATTTCACAGTTTAAAACTAGCAATTAGTTCACCCTAAAGACAATACTGAAAGCTTATCAGTACAGACTCACTGTCTCTAGCTGCATTGAAAACTGAAAGATACCATCTTTTATTGTGTAGCCTCTTAAGCAATTTAATTTCATCTATTTTCGTAAAATTTGCTGGACTGAAGGTAACCTCCTGTATTCTAGTTTCCACTGTTAAAACATATACCCCCCGGATTCACTAATCCTCCGTGTAAGACTTAATAAGTCTTACTCGGAGGCTGCAGTTGAACGGTTTGACGTCATTGTACCATGAATATTCATGAGGGCACACTGACTCAACCGTAACTCTTACATGGACTGACTAGGAAAGCAGGGGGCTTGTCCGACTGCCGAGCAGTCAAAATATGCATTCCCCTGCAAGGTTTTAAAAAGCATAATCTCAACACACAAGAGTGAGTTCGGTCAAATGTACTTGCACCCAACACCACACTCCCTGACACTGTAAACCCCCATCACACTTATATAAAGTAAATAATTATATATATTTTTTTAAATCCATGATATAGCTGCCCGTATTTACGTGTGTGTGCGTGGGTGTGCCCATTGCTTAGCTAGAGTTAGCAATTCTGACATGGAAGAGGATAAGAAAGAATGTTTATGCAAATCACACCAAATTTCAGTAGTATAATGGTACAGCGTATGCACAAAGAGAAGGCATTCATGGTTCGAGTCCCACCACTCCCCTTTTTATTTATGTTTTAAATCAGTATTTGAAATAATACCAGACATATATGATTTAAATTTTATTAAAAGCAGTGACATGGCCAATGTATCAGTGAACAAACTAAATATTTTTAAAAGACCCAGATATATAATAGCCTGCTGTTAAGCAATGCTTTACACAGCTAAACACAGGTGCCCATAGTTTAGTAGCGCTTTACCCAGCTAAACAGAGTTGCCCACAGTTTAATAGCGCTTTACCCAGCTAAACAGACTTACCCATAGTTTAATAGCGCTTTACCCAGCGAAACAGAGTTGCCCATAGTTTAATAGCGTTTTACCCAGTGCAATAGAGTTGCTCAAAGGTTAAAAGCGCTTTACCCAGCGCAATGTGTTTGCGTGGACATGCACGCCGCACCAACCAGGGCACCGTGGAGCAACATAGAGCTAAGTTGCTTAAACGCAGCCACACCCCCTAGCCTGTCTAGACAGTATTAAAATAAAAGCATGACAAGGGTCGAACTCAGGACGCTGTGCATCATAATCAAAGTACAGAACCACTAAGCCATGACAACATAGGGGAAGCAGCCACTATTAACATTCATATAATTACGAATGGTAGTTTAACCATTACTAAGCAGGTCTGCAGTCAGCCGAGAATTTTACAAAACGGCCAATCACAAAAAAGTGCGGGAAATGGGGCATATTTAAGCCCCATAGGTGGGAATACTCGCCATAACTGATTGTAGCTCACATTTGTAGTCAAAATGGCAGGTGCAGGAGAGGGTTCACGCTTCCGAGCACAGCGTTGGGGCATCAAGGAGTCCAAATACATTGTTTGGCTCCTTGTCCACTGTCACGAATCAAGACTCCTGCAGGGCCAGTTCCATGGGACAGAGTACAAGGCAGAGGCTTGGAACCGGTTAGCCCGTGACCTCACCAGTGCCGCTGTACCTTTACATTATACAAACAGTACTGTTTGAAAATGTGCTGGCAATCCAGAGTTATGCAGTGCCATATAAAGTGGGTGATGGAAGTGCTAGTAGCTGTGAAACATATATACAGTCCACAATAGTCAGTTACTGGCTGGCATGAATAAGTAAACCTGGCACACATGTAGCATGTAATTATTCACCAGAAATGTGAGTGTGTGTGTCAAGAAATACAGGGTTCTGTACAAATCAAAGTGAAAATGTCATGTGAAAACATCCCAGATATGTAGATAAAGAAATATAAATGCAAACAAGAAATATGTAGCAGTAACATCTGCATCCTGGACAGTTAGTATGTCAGATATAGGTCAGGCATATATTGAACAAGCCAAACCCATGACACAACCTAATGTATGGTGGCAAGTGTAATAATACAGGTAGGGGATACACACTTGCAGTCACTGGGAATGTAGTGTAGACTAAAAGGTCATTATAAGATGTTAACCGAGGTTTTTTCTACACCCTACCGTATGTGCATAAACCATGCAATTCCACACCTCAGTGGGTATGTGTAACCTTAAATATTTGTTGGGACATATGTCCTATTGTTTTATAAATATTTGCATTGATGTTGATGCATGTGCCCTGTTCAAACACCACGTTCATGGTGGCCTGTTGCTACCAAACATCCCTGCATGCTGTTGGAATATCCACTGTTGTTCAATATATGCATGTTGTTCAATATATGCACGTGTTATGCTTGCTGTTCAACTATTGGAACCTTGGTGTGTAGGGTTAATGGGAATATTACTGCATGCTGTTACAACTAACCTGGAATGCTGTTGTTTATGTTGTAATTAAACACACCTAATCACAGAACATATGGGAAGGCCGGTCCCAACAGACCCACCTGTCCCTCCTCAGTTGGCGAGTGCACCTGGCACTAGTGACTCTGGTGCCCAGCTCGGGCTCCCCTCCTCCATTGGTCCTGTGCCACCTTCGGGTAGAAGCGCTGCAGTGGATGGGGCTCGTCCCCCCGTGCAAGCGTGGGTGGAGGAGGGCCACCTGTCACCCTTGCTAGGGTCTGGGCTGTGGTGCATAGGGAGATTCAATGTTCAGTCACTGATCCCCTATGCCAGCTCGAGGTGACAGTGGTGCATCTCTTGGGTGAGCCTGCCCATCCTACACAGCCCTCAGCACAGCCACCCTCGGGGCTGTGAAGGTGCAGTGGTGACTGCCCATGGGTGGGGATCTCAGTTCCACTGTTGCCATCTGTGCGCTCATGGGTTTGCGATTTCCAAGCATCCTTCCCCGTCAATCGTGTTCACTCACCCTATGTGCCAAACTCCGCCCCTGTATGAGTCTTGTTTGTCTTGTCTGTTTACCTCCCCAAATATACCTACTTCCTCTACCTCACATTCCACTCTCACCTGAAAAAAAAAAAAAAAAAAAGGGCAATCTGTTACCACAAAAAAATTACGCCCCATACATAGCTGCCCAATTCGCACACATGTCCACTGGACATGTAAACTGATAATTCTAATTGGCATTACAACATATTTTGTTGTCCTCACCCCTCTCTCAGGGGTGGAAGGTTTCAAATTTCACACCAAATTTCATACATATACACAGCTGTTGCTGGTAAAGAAATGGGCAGCTATGGACCTTCCCTACACCCATCCTGCACATCCCGAGCTGGTTTCCCTACTGTCTTTCCCTCTTTGTGCCCCCTTTTTCACCACTTTCCTATCTCCCCATTTTCTTTTCTTTAAAAGAAATTAGCGGAGGGTATAGTGGGAGTAAGCACTTTTAAGCAGTAGTTAGTGGGGGTGCGCAAGTGTGAGCTTGTGTGCACTTAGCTTAGCATCGCTAAGCGTCGCACAAACCCACCCAAACCCGCTTACAACTGCTTAAAAGTGCCTTAGTCACTCTGTATGCCAAGGCCCTTGTACTGCTCAGCAGCAAAATAAAATACCCTTGTCAGTCTCAAACCCGGAACCCTGGACTCACCAGTCTGCATGAAGTATCACTACACCACAGCAGGTATACAATAACTTAGTGCTGAAAGCAATATATCATGCATTACCATGAGTGAATGTAAAGGGAAAATAGGAATGGCATAACACAAATCTTTTTCTGTGGGCCTTAACCAGCAGGTGTTGTGGAATTACATGACATGACTGTGAAAAGAGAATCAGCCATGTGAGTAGGGAATAATGTTACAGTAGCACCTTACAAACCCCACACAGTATCAGAGCAGGATAAACACTGGCATATTTGCATCGGTCACAAGCCAGACCTCCCAACAGTGACTGCTCTACAGTGATGACCCTGATTTGTAAACAAATGTTAGCTCTGCCCCTCTGACTCCCTGTGAAATGTACTAACAGTAGGCAGAAAGGTGGGGAATATCACTTAATGACAAATGTCAATAAGTGAGAGTAGACACTGCTTGCACGTCAGAAAAGGTGTAGTAATACATATGCTCTGAATCCCCCAAAGTCTGAACTGAAAAATGTCTGAAATATATCACAGGTGTATCCCAGTTATATGTACCTTTCCCTGAGGCTGTTCAAATATATACATGAGAGTATCTGAGGCCTGGAAGAGTCAGAAACACACAGGCATATCAGCTTGTCTGCTGTTACACACTCTGCAAATAGATGTAGAATGAATCCCACAAGCATGCCCTTATGTAGAAGTACAACACAGAAATATCAAAGAATGCAGCCATGTACTGCTAGCAACCACCTGTGACAATGCCATTGTTCAGGTGCTGAAAAGACTGCTGTGGTGCACAGTCAAAGAATACTAGGCTGACCTCTGTCTACCATCTGGATATGTCCACAGGTGGGAGCTACTCAGACAGACTACTAACCTTTATAGACTTACAGGTACACAGCAACTCTGCATGTTCAGTAAGATAAACATCACACAATAATAAATAATGCACTCTGCACTTCTGCACCCCTACCCAGAGGTACTATATACCCATGTAGTCAGACACAGCCAAAGGTGTAGGTAGGCATACACAGTAGTGAAATATGTCCAGTTGTCCTGAGCAGACTGTGTTAATGTCAAAACAAACAAACCACAAACTGTTCAGAAGTGAGTAATGTACTAATGACATTGTAGCAGTTCACAAACAGTGCATGTGCCTGATATTCATAATTCTAGTACAACACACTTAGTTGTCCTCACCCCTCTCTCAGGGGTGGAAGGTTTCAAATATCCCTCCTAAAGTATTGCATATGCACAGCTGTTGCTGATAAAGAAATGGGCAGCTATGGACCCTCTCCACACTCATCCTGTACATCCCGAGCTGGTTTCCCTACTGTCCTCCCCTTTTTGTGCACCCTTAATCACCACATTCCTATCTCCCCATTTACTTTTCTGTCAAAGAAATGAGCGCAGGGGTTAGCGGGAGTGAGCACTTGTAAACAGTAGTAAGCGGGTTTGCGCCAGTGTACGCATGTGTGCGCTTAGCTTAGCATTGCTAAGATATGATAAGCTAAGCCAAGCTTGGCTTAGTATTGCTAACATAAAATAAGCTTAGCGTAGCTTAGCATTGCTAAGCATCGCGCAAACCCACTTACAACTGCTTAAAAGTCCCTTAGTCACTCTGTATGACAAGGCCCTTGTACTGCTCAGCAGCAAAATAAAAAAAACCTTGTCAGTCTCGAACCCAGGACGTTGGACTCACCAGACTGCATGAAGTACCACTACACCACAGCAGATATACAATAACTGGGTGCTGAAAGAAATATAACATGCATTACAATGAGTGAATGTAAAGGGAAAATAGGACAGCCATAGGGATATATTGCAATAACTACTGTTGTATGCCAGTTAATTCTCTAATTCGAAAAGAAAGTACATACTCCAATGTATCCAGTGCTAGCATTAGGAGGTGTGAGTAAACCTACACACTGAGTAGAGTGTACTGGAAGAAGCAACAGTCAGGTTTCAGTACAACATGCATTTCACTGGCTACAACCCAGCTTCAGATATGAGACATATACCAACCTTCTGACTGAGACAACAGTGTCCACAGCAAACAAGCATGGTCCCCACCTTGCAAAACTGAAAGGGCTATGCCTACCTAACCTATCATTTTATAGCAGTGTCCTGAAATCACAGTGAGAACTGCAACTACCACACAGCAGGCTGCATGCAATTACTAAATGGTGGGCACCAATTGGTGCAGAGGCCATCACATGCACATGTGCAGATACCTAGAAAAGCAGCCTGTATCTGCTGTCCACACATGCAATAATATCATTGCAACAACTGGGAGAGAGAGAGAGAGAGCACGACAGAGAGAGACAGACAGAGACAGACAGACACAAACAGGCAGAAGGAGACAGACACTGAAAACAAACAGTAACACACAGAGGAAACAAAACCAAAAAAAAAATAAATAAACAATAAAAAACAACACCTACAACAGACGGAGGTGAGGACTACAAAGATAAGGTATGTAACATACATGTATTTGGTGACATCCGAAAGATGTGTTTGAAGGGTACTCTACATAATGTGAATCATTCATATGTGGCAGCAGTCCATATCTATATGTACATGCACATTTGCATAGGGCAGGGGACATACTGCAACTGTTAGTGAAGGCTGGACATAAGTATGTTGTTGAAGGCTGCTATGTGCACATATGTATGTAGGTTGTAGTATGTGGCATTGCAGCAAGCAAGCAGTATGTCATGTGGTGTTAAAGGCTGTGGGACTGAGCTACAGGCAGTGTGGCCTGCAACAGCTATACGGCCTGAGGACATCAGAATGTATTCTGCACAACATTGTGCAATAGTATTACATAACCCTATGTCTCACAACTGTTGCATAATTGACATCACCACCATGAAAGGTGGGCAGTATATGTGCCTATATGTGCAGCTATATGTAGAGCAATGGATGTTTACATGTATGTGTATATATACATGTATATATACATATATATGTGTGTATAGATATATAGACATATATATATATATATATATATGAATATATTTAGATATATATGGATATATATGGATAAATATTGATATATATCCATATATATAGATATATATATGGATATATATGGCTATATGTAGATATATATATATATATATATATATATATATATATATATATAGATATATATATATAGATATGTATGGATATGTATGGATATGTATGGATATGTATAGATATGAATAGATATGGATAGATATGGATAGATATGGATAGATACAGATAGATATGGATAGATATGTATATATATATATATATATGTATGTATATATATATATATATATATATATACATATATATATATATATATATATATATATATATATATATATATATATGAGAGAGAGTGAGAGAGACACGGGGTCATATGTACTGCAACAGGTGCCTGTTGTCCAAGGCATGGACTGAACACCAGTGTTGATACCACAGTGCCATACCCCATTCCAAAACACCTTACGCAGTAACTGCCACATAGGTGGTAGCCTGCCTAACACTGATGGTATCAGGAGGGTACACGAGACACAGGTGGACAGTAGACTCCCCTTTGATAATCACAGTGACAACAGTAGTAATGTAATCTGTCTATGTGGTACGTGTCATCACAAAAGGTGTGTCATCTAGGGAAATATAGGTCGGTGTTCCCCTCTACTCATCACAATGCCCCATGTGGTATGTACCTCACATGACAACTACAGCAAGTGGAAAGGCCACAGACATACCTAACAAAGAGTAATACTGCCCTCAAACACATGCCTATGCAGATTGACTCACAAACCACAGCTAGAGTGCATTGCATACCGCCCACCCAGAGGTTACCACTGCCGGACATACAGATGTATGTCACACCCATAGCAGTCAGCTAACCTCCATGACAACACCTCACAATCCCTCCAGGCTACATGACCTAGGGCCCTAATCCTTGTCACCTCACTAAACAGCACATGCTGGAGGTACAGATTCCTATCCACAAATATGCCATACTCTGGACTAAACCACCCAGCATGAACAAACAAGGCTCTTCATTAGCAGATGTCATAAATACCCCTGATGATTGTTTTGGAGGTAGGTAATATGCCCTTGGAGTCACCTCTGTATATCCGGTTGACAGGAGCAAGTGAAATCATATTCCATGTGTGTCAAAGGCCAAGGCAGCATATGGCTAGGCTGCTCTAGGCCCTAGGTCCAATAGCGTATTACCTACCTATGTCACAATGCACACACACATGTACTCAATGCAATACCTGCTATGTGAGGTGGAATGAGTGTGACAGTGACTGTGTGCAAGGTTTGTAAAGGTGTGATAGCTTAGTGTGAGGTTGTGTCTGTCATGGTAGTTTGTGTCCTAGGTGTGAGGCCCGAGAAAGATGTGTCAGTTATTGGGATGCAGACATAGTAGGATGGCATATGTTGTGACATAGTTCCTTGTGTACGACTGTGGTGCCCCAATGTAGGCTGAAGCAATACATGTATGCTCAGTAAGTGGTACTGCTGGTGAATCCAGCCCACATATGGACTGTTGCACTACCTGAAGCTGTAGGCCTAAACAGCACAGTAGGGTGTATGTTCACAGTCCCTCGTAACACTGTCTTGTGTGTTTCCTGTAGTCTGCACAGATTACATACCACAGGCATAGGTATCTGTAAGTAGGGGCACACAGTACTATAAGGTACACAGGTAATGCTCATCTGTGTCGGCATACATCTGTGTGTTGTATGTATGTCCGATGTGTGTTTAATGATGCCTGTACAATGCCCGCAATGACATGTGTGTTGCAGGGTATGTGTGTGTACCTAGCAACATGTATACTCTGTTACAGCAGTATGCCAGCTATATTAACAACCATGCACATATGTTAGGTAGGGGTATGGCATCAAAGACTAGGGTGGTTTACCGGTAATACTGTAAATGTACATGACATTCATTGCATTGGATGACATATTTCTTCATGCATTAGCTTGATATATACCCCCAGGGCAAGGTTGTGCATTGTATCCCAAACAGTCTGCCGACTACTGGTGTATACTGGTGTGTTATATGGAGTGTTGCAGGCACTGTCAGCCAGTTGTGGGCTGAGCACTGATATGTGGTACTGAATGTGTGTATCCTCTGATAGACAGATAGATGCTAAATATGGCAGTTAAGTGATATCTGTACTTCATAATGTTAAGTGTGCCACATGACATGCTCACACATATCGTGTAATTGTCTTCCAGGGTTATGGCTCATCAACTTAACCCATCGTATTCAGCTGCGGAGGAGCAGGAAATTCTGAATAGCCTGGTGCAGCACTATAACCTGCTTTTTTCCAGGGCCAGCCAGCACCAGCATGACCATACTGCACTGTGGCAAGACCTTGTTTGCCGGGTAAATGACATAGGCATGCATAACTGGACATATGAGCAGGTACACCATCACTGCAGTGATTTAATTAGACATGTCCGGCGGTGTGCGTCTGATATTCATAGGCAACAGCTTGCCACATGTGGTGGGGAGGCCATACATCCCCCCCCTCACCAGAGTGGAAGAACTGCTCCTAAGCATGGTGGCTCCTTGCCTACAGAAGCAACAGCGTCACACATGTGTCATTGTGGAGGCCGGAGCCATCCAGCAGGATGACATGGAGCACGCAGGTAATACACCCTAGCTGTAGACTACCGTTACCTGTATTGTTAGAATATGTATATGTGAGATGTGTACTGTGTGTTTAGCAGTTGTGCTGCCTAACGTGTGCAATACTGATATTTGGAATAGTATCCGTACACCTGTGACTGTTGACTGTTGTTCCACTGTCATTTAGCACACTCACAGTAGCAATGCCACAGTTGTGGCCACTGACAAACTGTGTCATATTCTTCTAGGTCCCTCTGGTGTGACAGCAGGGCAGACAATACATGCTGGTGAGTGTGTTAACACTTTAATATTGGTAATGAAATGTGCATGTCATAGGTGAGGTGTAGGCCATGTACACGTAACACACCTACTCATAATGTGCATGCTGTGCATGTTTGCTGTGAGACATCAATCATCTCAGTAAAGTCAGTAGCTGCCTCAATCACATGCAATGCACAGTGCAGAAGACACAATTGTGGCAACACTGTACTGCACATTGGATATGCATAGTTGCTACAGCTGTGCACAACAGAACACGTTTATCATATGCAGTAAACGAAAACATGCTACATTTGGCATTACCACACACCCGCTGTAAGGTCACACTTCGGTATCCCACATGTCATGCACATACACATGATGTACCTCAGGGGTAGAGGCCTATCATGGGGTTGTGCAACACTCTGCAATACATAACACAGTCATGTTAGGCAATGCTCCCTATTGGGCACCTCACACACCCATGTGCAAGGTGGCTGTGTAATTGTGAACGTAGCCACGGCACTGCAGTTCAGATACAGCATGCTAGGCAATGGTCTTGCACACATTAGTAGCTGTGAGTGACCACAAAATGCATGTTGATGATGGCACAGGGTACTACACCCCATCCAGTTACAGTGACAACAGTACTACTCATAGCAGTCATTGCTTTGCACCTCAGTGTTGTGTGTCTGCACACATATGCACATATGCACAATATGCATAGCATGTTGTCTGTGTGCTTACATATGCCAGTATACACAATATGCACAGCAGTCACCATCCACACAAAGTGTCACATATATGTCCTGGAATGCTAGTGGGTGTATAGGTCACTTGACACACATTGGGTATGTGTAGTGTTTAATGTTGCAGTCATATAGCATGACATGCCATGTCTGGCACCCACATATCTGCAATATGTCCCGCACTCACCATAACCACTGTACACTGGCCATGTCGAGCATTGGGATTCCTTCACATCAACATGCACCGCACATTCCTTGTGTGTACATAGCATGCATGTGCTACACCCGTGCCCACTATTATCTGCTATGGACACAGACACTGTACTCAGACATGGATATCTATGTGTCACACAGATAACACATGCAGCCATGGCATGTATACTTGTGAGTGATGGTGCACAAGGCATTGCAGAGCTGATAATACCTGCACAGCAATGTTGTGTCCATGTACACATTGTGTTCCAGGGTGTAGCCAATCACTGAACAACTACACAGTTGCATAAAAGCCATGTATACTGCCATTTAATAGGGGCATCTACACTTGCACTGCATGGTCTTGTGCAACACATATTCTGCATGCTGACATGTGTGTGGTGACTGTCTACCTTGTGATACTGACACCCACCTTCACCCACTGTAGAGTATGTGTTGGATTGCTGGTATGTGTGTGTATGTGCTGTAGTGAGGTGTGTATTAGTGTTCATGTGTGCATGTGTGCATGTTTTCATGTGTTCATGTGTTCATGTGTGCATGTGTGCATGTGTTCATGTGTTCATGTGTTCATGTGTTCATGTGTGCATGTGTTCATGTGTTCCTGTGTGCATGTGTGCATGTGTGCATGTGCAGATGGTAAAGTGTGTTTCCTGTCTTCCTCTCACAGGTGCTGAGTTTGGGGTTGTCAAAAGCAGCAGGCAACCTGAAGCCACTGCCACGAATAGTGGTGATGATGACACATGTATTTTGGCACAGGAAGATTTGACAGGGTCTGTTGTTGGTCCACCAATCGACAGTACACAGCGTTCAACCCCATCTATGCGCACACTCATACTGTCAATACATCCCTCACCACCAATGGCTATTGGCGAGGGACAGCATACAGTTGGCATTGACCAGGAGACTGTGGTACCCATGGCACTTGCATCCCCTCACAGCAGCCATAGCCATAGACCCGGAATGATACCACATAGGCGGTGGTCCAGGGGTTCTCGGGGGAGCACCACTGGTCATATTGCCCCTGGCAGGTGTGCCACACAGGTCTTACAATGACCAGTATGTTCTGGGCTGTAATGCAGGCTCAGGCACGTATAGAACGGTACACCAGGCAGGGACTTAAGGCACAGAGGGCACATTACACCGTTATCAATGACAGCATCCGTGACCTTGTCGGTGCCATCCGGACTTACACCGAGGTCAATGATAGACGTAGGGGGGAGACATTACATGCCCGCCACAACATGTCTTCCATGAGCCAGGTCCATGCGGGACAGTTGCGACGTCGACACGGACGCATGCCAGCAACAGCAACAGCTGGCAGTGGTCGCAGATGGCCAACAGTTCACAGCCTCTCCCATAGTGGCAGTAGCAGCCCCAGCAATGCTGGGGCTGGCCTGTCCATTGACCGTCCCAGTAGACCACGTGCACGTAGCTCTGGCCAGTCCCAGCAGGGACATGGGTCCAGTCATCATACCTCTACCTCTGATGACAGTACCCAGTCAGGGTTGATACCCAATACTGTCCGTAGCTCCCCTGCCAGGCACAGGTACTGTGTCCATGGCTGGAGACAGTGATCTGTACAGCCTAGCAAGTACAGTCTGTGGCTGTCCCACAAACTACTATATATGGCAGCCACATGGTGGAGCTGTGTGCATGCAGACACACACACATTAACCAAACAACTAGGGCTCACACATACACACACACATTACATCAACATTGGCCCATGTTGTACTGTTGTCCCACACACACACACACACACACACACACACACACACACACACACACACACACACACACACACACACACACACACACAGACATGTCAATTGGATGGGTCAATGTCAGGCTCTGGCAAACAACAAACGCCCTGTGCATATGATGATACCTGTGTCACCTCCTGTCATCTGCATCATTGACGGAGGGACAGGCTAACATAGTGCTGATGCACAGGGTGGCACTATAGCAGTGTAGCAATAATAGCAAGTTGTCAACAAGGAAGTGTAGTGACGTCCTTGTAGGTATATCTGAGCAGACATTATGCATCAAAGCTCTGATTGTCAATGTAGCATTGTTTACTCCACAGTTAGGTCTGAGTATGTATTGTCCACCCATGTGCCACTTGGCTGAAGTGTAATGTGTTGCCAGCATGTGTTAGTCAGTGGACAGTACGTGTGTGATGTGTGCAGTACAGATTAGCAAGTGTACATCTGTGAACATGCTGGGTGCACACTGTCTGGATGTACGTGTATAGTGGACACATGGGATGTGTGGCATACCATGTCGTACACATTGTTAACATCTCATAGTACCTTTCAATGGCCAATATGCATTCTACTACAGTTATGTACTAACATGGGTAGACGTGTGTATGACATGGGTTGACACTATGCTGTGGGTGATACCGTTAATATCTGTCAATGATTTGTGGTCTTGTAGTATACACAACCTCAACAGCATGACTATAAGCAACCATTGGATGATGTCATGACAAATGACACACAGTAGTAGGGAACCCAGTAACAATTGGATCCTTCCGGTGCTACACTATAACACTAACCAGTGGTAATGACTGCCACCCATTCCTGTGACCACTCCTGTTTGGCATATAGCCCCTTTAGGTACATGCAGACACACTAGGGATGTGTCCATCCAAATATAGAAATGCATGGATTGGCCTACAATGCATTCCCTGGACGGGACGCATATCCTACACAAGGGTATCATACAGACAGATACCTGTTGTCTGATACATGCTGTATAGCAGTAAGCCGACTATGGCATAGTCATCCTCATGTACTATACATACTATACCGTCAGTACCACACAGGTGGTAGCCCTCAACATGTATGTTGGGAACCAATGTGTACATACAGCCTCATGTTATGTCATGTGTCCCTTGGTATCCACATATCCATAGGTATTGTGGAGTCCCAAGGTGCATCACATAAGACATTAGAGGCTTGAATGCATATCCACAAGGCAGTCGTACACCTATAAAGACTGTTCATTCTTGGCAGTCTTTGTTGTGTATGACCATGTCTGACACATACCCCAGGCATATACCCTCACTCACACTATTTTTAAGTAACTGTCATGGGTGTGTGTGCCACAGATGACCTTGGCCACAGAACACGACAGTGAATGGCCTTGTCACATGCATACATATGTGACCTACGATCTGAGAAGCAGCGGCACAACCTGTCAATGGAAGCAAATGTATTCATGTAGTATGCAGGCTTCACACCTATGTACTGATTGAGGGGACATGTACACATATATATTTGCCATGCAGGTACCTGATGTGTGCAATGCACTTACTGTTGTAATCATACTATGTCATACCATAGTAAAAGCAAAACCCACACCGCATTGACCAACAGTGACACACACACAGTCAGCATTTGCAGGATTCAAACCCCTACCTAGCTATGTTATGATACTGGAGAGCGATACACTAACATGGTGTGCTATCTGCTTTACTTGGTGGTTTCCCTTATCCGGCTGTATTTGTAGGATGGTGACATCATCAGACTGAGGAACGTACCTCTTTTAGTGAGTTTTCCCAGTCTCCAAAAGGGGACACCTCTCAAAGGAAACTGCACACATACACACACCCCCCACACACGCACACTGTTTGCAGGATTCAAACCCCTACCTAACTATGTTATGATACTAAAGAGAGACGTATTAACACGGCATGCTATTTGCTTTATTGGCTGGTTTCCCTTCTCCTGCTGTATATGTAGGATGGTGACATCATCAGACTTTCCAAAGAGAAATGTACCTCTTTTATTGAGTTTTCCCAGTCTCCAAAAAGGGAAGACCTCTCAAAGGAAACTGCACATATACACACTCATTGTTTACAGAATTCAAACTCCTACCTAACTAGGTTATGATACTAGAAAGAGATGCATTAACACAGCGCACTATTTGCTTTACTGGCTGGTTTTCCTTTTCCGGCTGTATTCGTAGGATGGTGACATCATCAGTCTTTCCAAAGAGGAATGTACCACTTTTAGTGCGTTTACACAGTCTCCAAAAAGGGCACTCCTTTCAAAGACAATTGCACACACACACTCACTGTTTTCAGGATTCAAACCCCTACCTATGTTATGATACTAGAGAGAGAGACGCATTAACACAGCGCGTTATTTCCTTTATTGGCTGGTTTCCCTTCTCCGGCTGTATTTGTAGGATGGTGACATCATCAGACTGGACATGGTGATGTCTGTACACTTTCTTTTATGCCATTCCAGGAATGGTCCATGTGGGTCAGCAGGTGTCAACAGCTTGAACAAGACCTCAGAATCCTTACCTTGTGTGATCTATCTGTAGACACATTGACATTCCGTCGTATGTCAACACATATTTATGCACAGCTTGTTGGTTTTGTGGATACTACGTGTGTCTGGGATGTTGATAAAGGGCTATTCAAAGTCTATGTGACACATGTGTAGATGTATTCATTGATGTATGTCCTGGGTGGCTGCCTTGCAAACAGTCTAGCATGTTTGGGAACCATGATCCACAAATGAACATATCATGGTTGGTAGGGTTGTGTGTATGTCAGCTTCCAATAGTTCTGTTTATGACTGCAACCATGATGGACTCCATGGCCTTGCAGATCAGACTTCATAGGCGTACTGAACTTGACTTCCCATGGTGTGTTGTGCACCAACACTTGTGGGGAGTGCCATATGTAGCTGTGACACGTTCAACGGTTCCACGTCCTGTGTAGGGGGTGAGGCTCAGCTGGCTGTTCAGGTGCATGATCTGTTTCTTCTGTAGTTTGTGCATGACACATATTGGGAATCAATGTATTCCACTTGCTGCCATGCTTTTGGCAGTGGGGGTAGCTGCTCATCCATTCTACATGTGATATCTCCTGGTATGATGATTTGGACTATTGTCAGTGGGAGATGGGTATGTACATATGGGCCTGTCTGTCATGATGTCGGCATTGTCACTCAGGTACAGTTGGCCCTGACTCAGGACATATATGGGTGTACATTGCTATTTATGACATAGCTGAAGGAGGTGTCATGATTCAGTCTGGACTCCTTCTCAGCTACTCTTTACAAAACACCAATGAACATGAGCACTAATCCCTGTTATTCTCTTTTACATGCTTAACACCCTACTGATCCTTTGTGATCAGGCTATAGAGTATGTCATGATAATATCCTGGCATGTCCAGGGGTCGGTTTCGTGTGTACTCTTCAGTCCAACTGGTGGATATTGTGATATTGACACAATGTCACATCTGCCTCATGTATACAGACAACCCTCTCCTCCTCCTAACAAACTCAGATATATGTGTGAGATGCACCTATATAGACATACAGGGTGCTGAACTCTCTCGACCCATGACTGGCACAGTCTATCAGGTGGTGAAGGTAACCACACACACCGCATATCAGTCTCACATATCCTCTTGCAACAGCACTCAAACCACATTATCACACACAGAGATACTCAGATGCTGTAAATGTACTCTACCTAAGCAGCAGAGACCTCCAAAGCAGACACACACACACCTGCTACCCCACTACAATACCCACATATCACATAGTTCACAATGTCAGTGTGCCACACATTCACTGCCCTTTGGGTTAAACAACACACCTCATACACTTGTAATAGGTGACACTTATTGTCAGACACACTGACATACCACTCACCATCCTTAACAAGGGAATAGTCACTTTGGGCTGTCTGTTGGGTGCCAGGATCTGCTGCATAACACAGGCAGTCAGGTCACTCCAAAGCAAGTACAGGTCTGGCACCATCATTGTCCATGCTGGTGTGTATAACCTCAGACGTTACTCCCTGGACCACACAACATGTTACATGGAGGAACACTCTGATCATGTAGCCCAGGCCAGTATGACCCTGACCTTGTCTAGCATCTTACACCCACCAATTATGATGTCACAGTATATGGACACACGTATCACATTTAACAGTTGCCTAACAAATTTGTTTAATTCATAGGGGATACAGTGTCTGTCAGCCTATGGTGACATGCTCAACATGCCACGTAGCTTCACTATGGACAGCTTGCACCTGTCACCCTTGGACTTTGGAATGCTGGCTAAGGCTCTTGTTACCACCATAGTGCCTTTTTTAAGCAGGGCTCAGAAGACAAACCCACCAACATAGACATTACAGGTTAAATGAAACTAAGGGTAATGCTGCTCAACAACAGTTGTGTTAACCTCATATTGCGGCCACTAAGGACTCTCCTCAGTATGGAGGATAGTGATATCTGTGCACTGACAGACGCCTGGTTCAGGCTCTCTTATGCACACCAGCACTACCAGGTTATGTTTCATTCCATGCTGTCTGACAACAAGACTTGGAACAGACAACACAACTAGGGGGAGTATCCATGTACATCACAGATACACACACCTCCGGGTTAGTAGCACTGCACAAAGCATCACAGACCATACATATACAACTACCATTGTGCAATACTGCCTTTCAGTTTTTTGCCTGCTACAGAACACACTCTCAAACTCAGGAACCACACTTGGCTTTCGTGGGAACTATGGAGAATATGAAGGTCTCCACAAACACCATTATATTGTGTGACTTCATATACACAACTATTGACTGGGGATACTACTCAAGCCCCGACACCCTCACCCAACAGTTGATACAATTTGTAGACTCATATGCTATGGCACAACCAGTCAGCACAGCCACAAGGGGGAATACATATTGGACCTGATCATCACCAACATGGGGACTCTATGTTCCACACCAGCGATATACCCCTCATTGGTAAGGTCAGAACATACATGTATCTCACAGGACATACATAGACCCTCCACACACCCATCCTGGGTAATCTTGGTGAACTTCTCATGAGCCAATGTCTCACTTCACTGAAGCAAGGTGGTATCCTTCAGAGACCCTGAGACAGTGGCAAATACGGCTCACACTGCTGCATCCTTTACATACACATTCTATGGCCACCTAGTGGACTGCATGGATTGTGCTATCCAAAATAACAACAGGACTCACTACTCCAATGGCAGGGGACCTGCCTGGTAGACCCCAACCATTAATAAGCTGTAGAATGTCAGGAGGAAGCTACTACATGATAGAGCACAATCCCAGACTGGGAAGGCATCTGTAATCTGTACTAGCAGACAGCTACAATCACTCATGGACTTTTCTAAGGGCCGCTCTACAAGACAATTGCAACAGACATGTAGGACTATCACACAGCCTTCTTCAGTTATGTCAGGAACCTGGCTGGACACTAACTGATATGCTGTGAGTTACTGCATACTGACTAAACCTACCCTGAACCCACTGGCATTGCCAACATCCTGGTAAACAGGTTCAGTGCAGATGTCTCCCACCCATCCCCCCTAAGGAGCAACTATCCATCCCAACAGAGTATAACCTCCCTGACATCACACAGTAACAGGTGAGTGCTGCCCTCCCCAAAGTGTACATCACAGTATCAATGTGACCAGATGGTGTCCCAGCCTGCATCTTACACGAGCATCATGACAGACGCAACCCTCACATTACATCACTGTTCAATATCGGAGTTACCACAGGATATGTACCCAAGGAATGGCGTACAGTGACAGTGGTCCCTCTCCACAGAGGTGGTGACACAATGGACCACAGACAATATTGCCCTATAAGCCTAAGTAGCCTGTTCTGCAAAGCTATGGAGCGCATTGTCATGGGACTCATACACATAGACATCGGGAACCTACAGACACTGTGTCCTACACATTTCAGTGTTGTTGTGGGCAGATCTTGCCTCTTGAACCTGTTTGTATTCTTTAAATGGCTAACAGGTCCATCGACATAGGGACAGCTGTCCACACAGCCTACCTGAACCTTGCAAAACTCTTCAACACAATAACCCACTGGGCCATTATGCATAGGATCACCAGCGTCGATATGGACACATATCTCACACGATGGATTGATACCTGGATCAGGGATAGCACCCACATGGTCAGAATTGCAGGTGCCATGTCTGACTATACACCAGTTACACGTGGCATCCCACACGGCTCGGTTCTGGGACCTCTCTTGTTCAGTATATATTTGTCTGACGTACAGGCTACCACAGGGGGAATATGGCTGAACATGTTTGCACTTGACTGCAAACTGGGTGCCATGATCAACTCTCCAGCTGCCACATGCGTACTCAAACAGGGTCTCTCAGAGATGGATGACTGGTGCCTGAGCCATGGCCTACAGCTAAATGCCATGCCCACACATTACCACATAGGTAGTACTCCATTACATACGGTAGGAGTTGTTAGGGGTTTGGGGACATGACTTGTTCATACTGTCGCCTTTGACATTCATGTTGCTAAAGTGGTTGGACACACCTTCTATGTGGGCCACCTTATCCCATATGGTTTCACATCTAGATCGAGTGAGGTCATTGTGCCCCTATACTCATCACATCCATGCTTGGTTACAATGCCACATTTGGGGTGTACCTTACCCCACACCTGCAGCAACAGTACTGGCCACGGACGTTCCTCACCAAGCAGATCTAGGGACTCACACAGATGCCCTGCACAGTCCAGATGCAGTAACTTCAGCTCTACTCAGTCGCTTACCACCTACTCAGATATGATGTGTGCCTGTTGTTTACAGATATACCCAACCCAGAATTACTGAACATGCTCCACCTCAGGATATCCGACTCCCTTGGAGCTACACACTCCAGGGACGTATACCTCAAAACAGATGTTAACAGGACATTGTGGAGGGACAGATTCTTATCCCAGAGGCTCCACTCACTCCAGAATGTAATCCCAGTTTCACATAGGCAGAGCCAGCCACTGACCACCTACAGGGGACATCTTGACCACTGTATGGGTGATCATATGTTTACCCCTGGGATATCTTCTGTGTCCCTGTTAGACAGAGGCACACTAGCCTAAATGTACATGAGCTATCTTGTGTGACCTACTATTCACACACACAGTGTAGTAGTCTGACAGGGTTGCGAATGCCAAACACACTCTGGCTAGGCTTGTACATGCCCTAGGGCAGATAGCCTAGTATCGACCTCTGAACCTATGCTAATGTTCAAGATGCACAATGTTTATTGCTGATACTGTTTGCAGGTCTTTATCATCTTTGCTTTACCAGCTTCTATGAACAACTTCGGTATCTGCAGAACATATTTGATTATGACAGGGTTCCACCATATTATAGATGTGTCTGTTGTCATATAACTGTGTGCACAGGGCGGATTGCTGTATAGTGACAGGTTCCTGGGTTAACACATGCAACTGCCAGATATGCGTGGCCCACTGCTGTAGTCAGACATGGCTTAAGTGTGTGAGCATGCCCAGTTCTGCCATTCCATGTTTTGTTGCCTGACATTTGTCTAATTTATTCAAGTGTGTGAGCATGCCCGGTGTGACCTTTCAGTATGCTGCTATCTGAGGTCCACTACATTTGTTGATGTGTGCGAACATGACCAATATTAACATTTATACTCTGTGCATTGGAAGTCAGGTTCTGTTCTCTCTTCAGGACTCACCTTTGTGTCATAACTCAACAGGGATTATGCTGTGCCTGCAGGGTTTCCATGAAATACTTTGCATAGACTTATCAACATTCCTTCATACAGGCTGACCACTGCAATACTGTCATGGTTTAGTGGTACAGTGCTTTGGCCATAGTGCACAGTATCCTGGGTTTGAGGCTCATTACTGCTTTATATTTTCATACTGAGCAGAGGCCCATCACTGCTTTATATTTTCATACTGAGCAGACCAGACTGCTTAAGGGCCAGTTAAGCAAATATGAGTACGTTGGCTTTTGTTCAGCTATGCCCTGCTTAGACCAGGCTTGTCCAACATTGCTCAATATTCACCAACATTGCTGGATGTTGCCCATTATTACTGAACATTGACCACAGAGTTGCTAGTTGGTGTGTGCGATTTTGTTTGCATATACTACATGGTGGTAAATGCTGTTTAGCGCTGCTTTATATTGCTTAACACATGGCAATCATGCCTTAGGTGGTGCTGCAGGGCTGCCTATGTTGGATGCACATACTACACTCTCTGTACATGTTTGAAAGTAGGTAGTGTCAACTTAGGCATCCCTTTTACTATATGTGCAAGTCGGAGAGAGGTATCATTTCCAGAGTTCCTACTGAACCAGTGTATGTGCTGTGCGTTGCCTCTTTGCCAAGGCCAAAGCATACTGGACACGCCTCCTTCTGCCTACTGGGGCAGGCTCAGGTTGTTCCTCCTCTGAGTCACGCTCTGCCTGTGATGGCCTTGGCAATGGTGGGGGGCTGTTTGGACCAGGCCTATGCTGGTCCTGCTGCAGCTCTTTTCACAGGATCATATTATGTAGCATAGCACATACCATGACAATTTGGGTACATGTAGTTGGTGAGTACTGCAAGGCTCCACTAGATGTGTCCAGGTACCGGATCCTTGACTTAAGCAGCCCAAACACACGCACTATTACATTACTTGTTTGTGCGTGTGCCTCATTATGGCGTTCCTGTTCAGGTGTGTGTGCATTTCCGATGGGTGTCATCAGCCACGGCTCCAGTGCATAGCCAGCATCCCACACTAGGTGACCATGTGGGATGTCCCCATAGGCAAATGTCTGGTACAGCTGCGTCAGATGCCAGATAAGGTAATCATGGTAGCTTCCAGGGCAGCCCGCACACACATTCAGTATTATGCCCTGGGCATCACACATGACCTGGCAGTTGATGGAGGGGAAGCACTTGCAGTTGAAGTAGACCCTACCCCGCTCACCGGCTGGTGCTTTGATGCGTATGTGCGTGCAGTCTATTGCACCCACTACTTCAGGGTATTCCGCTATTTGCTGGAAGAGATGCATATTGCTGGCCAATACCTCACGGGAATTGGGGAAATATACATGATCACCGACATGTGCTGACATGGCATCCAGGAACTGGTGTAGTATACTGGATGCTGATGCCTGTGATATCCCCATCATATCACCAGTTGGTCTCTGGAAGGTACCTGTTGCTAATATTCTAAGGCCAACACATGCCTTGGTTTCCACTGGTATGGGTTCCCCTCTGTTGGTTCTGTGTGTGAGGCGTGGCCTGCACAGCTCAACAATTTGCTGCAGGATGTCTCTGTTCACTCTATAGCGCTCCACTATCTCCAGCTCATGTAGCCCCTGGTAGGTTACCCTGGGCCTGTACACTCTTCTCCGTCTCCTCACTGTGGATTGTCCAGCAGCATTTCCATTGTCACCACCCTCAGCATGTTGCATATGTCGCCTTATAACAGCAACGGCAGCCCCTAACATTTCTTTATCTCAGTAAAGCTTTTTCAGTTTTCACTTCTATTAGCTTACTGCAGTTTCTGTTGTGAGAAACATAATGGACTGTTGTTTGCAGAATTTTAAGTGCTAGGCTGGGCTGGGCTAGTGTACTGCCTGTGTAATTGCTTGATTCTGATTGTTTTCACCTGCTAGCTCTGCTAGTACTCCCTGGTAGCTTCCTACTATTTGTTGTGCTTCCTTTTTCCTTTCTGTTTTTTCTCAGGGGGGGAGCGCCACGCACACAAGCACAAACACGTGCACAGCAACTAACACGCGCGCACACATGCTTACACGGACTAAAACATGCTTATTCGGGTTAAAACGTGCACACACCAGTGCAAACGCGCTTACAACTCTTTAAACAGCCTTATACATGCTTACTCTGGCTTAAACGAGTGCACTCACGCTTACACTCGCGCAATCTGTTTTACTCGGGTTTACACGCACACGTGCGCATACCCACTCAGCAAGAAACTTTGGTGTTATCCACGGCATACACCTTCCATTTGTTGCCTTTCCCTAGCCTACCTGTTGACACACCTCTTTCCATGATGTGTGAATGACAGTTGACACATGCCACTCTGCTCCAATGAGCTTCACTTCTTTCATACATACCCCCCTCATGATGTCACCTATCTTCTATTCTGTTACTCCCCATATCCTACTCCTACACTCCACTGACTGTGCTCATTTGCTATGTAAACTTGCGATTCACTATCCTAACACTCATTTACATAGGATTGCCTACTAATGCTTGGTTACATGTCTTAGACTGAGCTTCCCCCCTTAGCAACCTCTACTTGCTGGCCATGTTGTCTTCAGCCTGCCATTCCCTTGTATCGTACATTAACAATTTCAATAAAATCCACATTTGTGGGTTTTAATTTTTAGTATTCTGGGTTTTAGAGCACACCCCGTTTGCGAGGCGCTGCGCTACGCTTAAACATCGGAAATCGGTGAAAAAAAATAAAATATTATTATTTTCATATTGCATCAGGAAACATTTCACATGGCCATATATTTGGCCATTGGCATGCTTCCTGCACTGGATGCAACCTTTATTTGGTGCTGTCATGGCTCCATTTTGCTATTTGCAGAACGGTACTCAGTTGTCAACTGAGTACATTTCTACAAATAACACTGCTTTTACTCAGACAGGTTCGGGTTTCCTGAATCTCAAATCTACCTCATTTGCATGCCTTTTGCCTGCAATTGAGGTAATGTGCATATCCCAGCCCTGTCCATGTAAGAGCCATTTTAGGAGCTCTCTTACACGCCCCTACAGGCTGTTCCTCGATCGCTCGTCGGACACTATGGCTGCATGGAGTCTTACTCTACTCTAAGACTCTGTGCAAGCCTTCATGAATCCGGCCCATACATTTAAACAGTTACAACAGTGCATATACATTTCTGTTCTTTTCCAGTAGGGCACACTGTGGTTACATTTCAAACAGCATTTTGCAAATACATTTTCAACACACACACGCATATCTGTACACCAGTCTGATATACACATGGCATATAGTTCTAATACATTTGTAACACACACATATTATATAAATCATTTCAATATTCACCAATGACATGTAATTATTTACAAAATTCCAGCTAGCTGGGCTGGCAGTATCTTCTTTTTTCACACTCTTAAGGGAGTTTTATAAATGAAATAGTTTCCTGGCATGGCCAACTTTCCAAAAGATACAATTATGCATTTCTTAGCATTGAGTTTTAAGCTGTGGCTTTGGCACCAGTTATTTGTCTGTGTTAGACCCTCCTGTAAGATGCTTTGGTCTTGGAGGGATTCTGTGACTGCCCCCAGTTTGTAATCATCTGCAGACTTGGCCAGCAAGAGGTTTTTGACATTAGATTTTGCTTCTGAGAAGTAGAAGCCAAAAAAGAGTGGGCCCAGCACAGAGCCCTGTATGACTCCACTGGTGACTGGCCTCTTTATGGAGATGGTCTCAACAATCCTAACTTCCTGGGTGCTTCCTGTTTTATACAGTTTTATACCAAATACCACAAGTCTGTTAATAAGCCACGGTGGTGCAGCGGTTAGCGTTGTCGCCTCACAGCAAGAGGTTCTCCCGTTCGATTCTCAGCTGGAGTGCCTTCTGTGTGGAGTCTGCATATCCTCCCCGTGGTTGAGTGACATTAAAGACATGCAGGTAGGTGCAAGCATGAATGGGTGTGCCTTCGTTGAAGGTTGGGCATCGGGCTGGCAACATGGCACCATAAAAATCCACTGCCAATCATGAGCGGACTGGAGTTCGGCTGTGGCGACCCCTAAACAGGAAAAGCCGAAAGTCTTTTACCACAAGTCTGTTAATAATGCCTGAGTGAGACATTATATCAAATGCCTTAGCCAGGTCAAAGTAGGTAGAATGTACTGTTTTACCATCTTCCATTGTTTTGGTAACCTTTTCAAAAAAGCCCAGCAGGTTTAGCAGACATGACCTGCCTTTAATGAAACCCTATTCAGTTGTTCTAGTGTCTGAGGGTTTCCTATGTCCTTGTTGATTATTTCTATAACAATTCATTCCATAGCTTTGCATATAAGACTGGTCAGACTAATGGATATGTAGTTCCCAGGATCAGTTGATGGTCCAACCTTATATAGATGGATGAGCGCTGCAATCCTTCATTCCCATGGCATGAAGCCTGTTTTGAGACTATAAGTAAATCTTCATATTTCACACTATTCGGGAGGCATCCTGGGATATTATCAGGGCCCAATGAGGCAGCATTCTTGGAACAGAGAGTGCAGCAGGTACCTGCTCCCTATTTATAGTTGGTGGGATTATGACTGAAGGAATTTTCTGGTTGGTAGCCGGGAGTGAGGTGGGTATAGTTAGAGCTGAATCTGTCAACCAGCAAATTTGCTATATCACAAGGCTCAGTGAATGTAGCACCATTAGCCACCAGTTCTGCATACTGTTGTGTGTTGCCTTTGAGGTTTCTGATATAGCTGAAGATGGCCTTATGGTTGTCTTTAGCCTGGGAGGCTAGTTTGACCTTGAAATTGCTTTTCTTGGTCTTAGTAAGCCCTCTTATTTTTCTGTTTAGTTTGATTAGAGATTTGTTATCTTTTTGGGATTTATACTTCCTAGTTCTAGCTAGGACTTTTTTTCTTTTACTATATAACCTGTTGAATTTTGGATTTCACCAGCGTAGTTTGTTTTTAGAGTTAATTATGGCTTTGCTTCTGGCAGGCACAGTAGCCTCTATGCAGCCATTGACATGGTTGTACAGAGCCTCTATGAACAATTCTGCATAGGATGCTCTGTTTTCTGTGTTTGGTGGCGCATTGAATTTTGACAAGCTATCACTTAATGAAAGGTAATTTGGTCTGGAGTAGTTTCTAATTGTTGCAGGGTTTATTGCGGTTACTGAACTGATTCTGATTTGTAGGTTTGTAGTTGGACATTACCAGGGAGGACATGACACTGGGGGGGGGGGGTGTTGCAGCATTCTCCCTTATTTGTGAGCATGAGGTCAAATATGTCAGAACGTCTAGTGGGTGTATGCATTAACTGGTCAAGCATGTTTGTGTATACAAATTCCAAGAATCTCTGTGCCTGCAAATTTGAGACTGTACAGTATTTCCAGTCTATAGAGGGGTAATTAAGGTCGCCCCATGAGTAAGGTGTTAGCTTGGATGGCAGAGTCTCCATTTGGTCAAAGTATGAGCTATACGTTTTGTGGGACATGGAGGGTGATCACAGCTTGCTAGAATATGGCATGCAGTTTTGGCTGTGGTGGTCTGCATATGGAGGAGCTCCACGGCATCATCATGCTTAACTAACCTGGAGGCATGCTTTTTACTGATACAGATTGGGATACCTCCACCTTTAGTCCTGGTCTGTGCAGCTACTGGTCTAAATGTGTGGAAAGCACTGAAACCTTGCACTGTCAGGGTACTCTCTGTGACTTTAAACCATGTCTCAGTAACTGCACATATGTCTATGTTCTCCAAGGTGAGGAGAGCTTAGAGGGAGTGTATTTTCTTGTTTAGGCTCCCTGCATTGAGCATTAACATTTTGAGGGTCCTTTGAGATGATTTTGTCAGAAGGCTTGTCAGTTTAGCATTGGCGAAAAGAAGGCTGTATGAGAGAGGATAAAGTTTAGGCAATATTGGAAAGCCTAGAGAGGACAGATGTAGAGTATTTTTTGCAAAGCAATATGGTCTATTAACCATATCTTCCCATGCTGATAAATATGGGATCCCCCTAGAATAATATCAGAAACAGAACCAATGTAAAAGTCAATCATCTTTTGTTGGTATTGTGGCATTAGACTTAGTGAAGGTAAAATGCTGCTCAGTGCTAGGACTATGACTTAATCAAACGGGTACCTGTGGTGCAATGACTTAAGTGTGTATTTAATTTGGTGGATCCTGGCTCCAGATAGGCAACTATTATCCTTTCCTTGTTCAACCTGGTTAGAGGGGCATCAGAATTTTATTCAATGTAGTCCCCTATGACTAGAGTCCTGGGAAGTGCATTTGCTTGTTTGTTGGGCTTTGTGTTTGGGGCTCCACTGAGTGTTGCTATATATGTGGTGTCAGGCATTGCTTTTGTTGAGTGTTTTGGGCTTTGCTGAGGATAATATTCACATCTGTAAAGTCTGGGTTTAAGGAAGGTTGCATTTAAGTGCCTCAGCATATGTTTGCCTGTATGTATGTTGTGTACTATGTGTGGTGGGTCTACTGTGTCTGGTTTTATTAACCTGATGTGTTGTTCTCTGTGAGAGTTTAACATCCGCTGATATTGTGTATGTATGCCTCTTGCATACTGTATCTCTTAATTTACGGATTAAGTTGTTGTCAGTAAAGATGTGACAACTGATATGTTGTCTCAAGATACCCATATCCACCAATCTGGCCATGGAAAAGTTAGGAAATTGCAAGGTGTTTTTTTTTGTGGCTGGAGGCAGACTAGGCTATGTAATATCATATTTAATGGAATTACCACTCAACACCCAAACCAGCTGCTCTAGGCTTGTCAGTGAGCAAGGTAGCTAACTATACACTTAGTGTATCACAGGGTACAGTTTTATGGGGAGTTCTATATGGAACATTTGCTTTCTGATTTTTTTTTTTTCATTTTTGCTTCTATACCATGCCCTGTACAGATGTTGACATCTGTACAGGGCATTGCTAACTACTGCTACTGCATGATGAGCAGCTCAGTGCAACTGCACCAAATTTATACAGGCATTGATATAAACAGCAAACTGACTACTGAGGGCCTCTGTCCAATAAACTGCACTTAGAGACATTGCTGGCACTAGATGAAAATCCCAGTCCTAAAGTAAAATATGTTCTCCGTGCTAGTCTAAATCTGATACAGCTTTAAGAGCTTTTTCTAGTGTTTAGAAAAAGTGAGTCTTTTAAAGTTGCACCTCCCTGCAGAAAGCACTTAGCATTGTTTTAGCATTATGTCTACTGCATTATATACTAGGCACCCTGTCAGAGTTTTCATGCCTGGTTTACCCTGCACACGATGTTCCTTTTTTTGAAGTTATGTCTCTGTCTTCAAGCGTGATTTATCCCTTCACATAATATCTGGGAATCCCTCTCATCACAAGTGATTTTTGAAGCTGTCTAGAGCATAGATAACCTCACTACATTAACAATGCACTAGTGGTATCAAAACTTTAATGAAAAAAGGGAACACATCTCACATGTCCCTTTTTCAGAAGTAAAAAATAAATTACCTTGTATGACAGAATTTTACCATATACTTCATTAAAGTCTACAGATTTACACTATCTCTTTGATAATGTGCTTATAGTTTTTCATAATTTTTGTCACTCTCTTTTTTTAAGTGTGTTTCTGAGTAGTAACCCATATTCCTACTGTAAGCAGGAAGAGTTATATACTAAGTGGAATTGAAATGTTATGCTAACTAGATGTCCAGATTTTTGTCTGGATGTACCTGTTTTTCAAGGCCATTTGTACCTATTTTCAATGTCTGCTGGTTGAGAAGTATATTCAGGACTTTAAATCACATTACCCTGTGGAAGTGGCAGTACATATTCCATCATACTTATTAATGAGTTTAGGGCATTTCTGGGGTATTCTTGCACGGCTGCAAGTTTAGTTGACAAAATGCTAACTTACATGTGTAACAAGTATCGGATGAGTATGCAATGCCGCCTGATACAGTTCTAATGTGTTGCGCTGATCAGTCCTGAAAAATAACTGGCATTTGCACTACAGCAGCTCCAAAGGAAAACAGTGAAATATATTCCTTGTTAGTACGTGAACATATGTAGTTAGGTTTTCTTTTAGACAGAGGTAGTAGTCTAGCTGGGCAGTCTGAGGAGCAGCACAGAAGTACTCCTTCATGCTGATTCTCAAAAGAGAAAATGCAAACAAGCAAGGCGAAGGAGGACTAATTAGCATTAAATCTCAGTAGGAATGTATAATCAGTTGTTAGCCAGTCTTTTTGTACTCCTAAACTCTAAAGACAATTATATATGCAGCATGCAAGAGAGGTCACAATACAAATTGTCTCCTGAAAAAATAAGGTTTAACTTCCCACTCATTAAGTAACTCACGTTTTCTGCTGTACTCTCCATTGCCTTATCTGTTGATATGGTTGAAATATTTTTCTGAAGTGAATTACGAAGTTAGCTTAGTCAAATACTAAAATGGCACAAAAAGGATTTGCTGCTAGCAATGTGTGTGCTGCAATAAGCAGGACTTATCCTTAGCTCATATCACAGTTTCACACCAGTCAATGTTACATGCCATTTATGACAGCATGCACATTAAACAGTAAGAAAATGACTAAAATAAGAGACTCCAATGACAGAACAACAGAATACTGAGGTGGACAGTGCTTATGTGGTTGACTTAGTGAAATAAAAATGACCAGATTGATGAATGGATAAATGTTATAAAACGTACATCACCCCATGCATCTGTTAGACTCATCCTCATTTTTTGGCTTTAGGTTATCAGGAGAATGCTGATAATCCTTACAGGGGTGTGCCTATGGTACCTCACAAAATCTTAGTAGAGTTTTACTCTTGCAGAAGTTTTTCTCTCCATGACACACAAATATAAGCAACATTGATAAAATGCAGACAGATAGTATGGCTAGAAGTTACAACTTAACTGTTTATTTATTTATTTCTTGCTTTTCATCTTGATCTGAAAATGTTTTTGCAGCTCTTCTACTTTGGACTGAGTGTGTGTGTGTGTGTGTGTGTGTGTGTGTGTGTGTGTGTGTGTGTGTGTGTGTGTGTGTGTGGGGGGGGCAATTAAGTGATATGGTCATTATCCAGCATGCCAAACAATCTTGCCATAATGAAGGTTACAATGCTATAATTCAGATTTAACTCCTACACTAAAGCAATTATGCCTAGGTGAAGAAAGTGGACCTCTTGAATGAGTTTTTTTCTACTCCTTTTTTAGTGACGCAATGATACACAGTTGCACATTATTATTTGGTCACTTTGCAACTTTTATATGTGTCTCAGGGCAAGAAACTTGTTTAAGCAACCTTGTCTGATGAGTAAATTCTTACAGCTAGTTATGACGAAATTTCTGATTTTTAAAATCTTACAAAAGTTAATTCAACGGAATATATTGTCTGAATTATAAGGTATACATATTCATGAGATTCACTTAATTTTAACAGAATCTAGAAATGGTTTCAGAAAATGTTATACTTGAATGGCTCCACAGTTTACAGGAAATGATGCCTTGACCAAGACACAGGTAACCTGTTAACAACTAGCAGTATAGGTGCTAGAGGTGCCTAACAGGAAGAATGAGCTTGAGTGGTAATTATCAACTCACCGATCTTGGGATGCATAAGGAGATAAGGCCCACGACCTTACAAATGCTTATCTGTTCGTCGACAATTGCTCATGGAGATGGCTTGGTAGGTAGATGCTGTTGAAAGTGGAGTGAGCTCCACACTGAGTTTTGGAGACAGACATGTGTGGGAATATGTATGTTTCTCCTCTTCAAGACAGCCACAGTGAGTGTGCAAGCTACTTATTGGGGGAATGGATTTGTTGCAATATGGTAGAGAACTCCACAGGACCAGTCTTTGGCTCACTTCATAACATCTGATTGTCACAATTTAAGGAAATAAATAAGCTTATAAGGCCCCTGGACAGAATTATATGTGCCATAGGACTTTGCTAAGTCTAAGGGCGCATATATTTTGCCCCTGGAAGGAAAGAATAAAACAGTGTTGTACATGTAATTACAATGCAGGCAACCCAAGTTCAATTAGTGAATCAAGTGCCTGGAGGAGCTGGCTGGTCTGGATGGAAATGACAGGATGCTGCTCTCATACCAATACTGAGGGAATAGAAAGAGAGAAGATTCTGGTTTACCATACCAGTTACACGTTGTGGGAGCTCTAGGTGGTACAGCCAGTAGAGTTTAAGCCAACTGAGCTTCTGCTCTTTGATCGCATTTGCACTTGTAAGCCAAAAGAAATTCTTCATGTGAAGGTTTGCTTCCCCTTACAGGATAGCAATAACAGAGCTAGAAACAGCTCCCAAGGAAGGAGGGAGTGAGTGCTCCCAGGGGGACAGGATAGACCACATACCTCTCGGCTGGCTGGTAAACTCCAGAAAATACTATTTATTTTCTTTTTATTAGCTTAAATAAAAGGGTGCCATGAAATGCTCAGTCTACCCTTTAAATCATAACTCTTTACAGTTTGGCCATCTCAGCTGCATCATGAGCCCACTGCCAGTCATCACCAATAGAGTTGTGACCATGCTCATTTGGTGTGCATACAAGCTGCATCTTTCATTGAGACCGAAGTCAATACAGTAAGGTATCCAGTTCTCCTCACTAGATGACACTTTCAGGAGCTGTGTCTTTTTTGCTTGACATGTAGACTTTCCCAGGGATTCAATAAACTCAGTGTATGCTTAGCGTGAAGCCTACATGGAATTTATGTGTTTGCAAGATGAGCAGCAGAGCTAATTGCATATGCATGCCACTCATCACACTTATTCGAATACAAGTGAGATTTCATGGCCAGCAACAATGTTGCTAGCCAGGAAACTGTGTAAAACAGCATGAAGGCATATAGAACATGCAGACAAGTTTACCTAAGGGCAAACTTGCTCTGCAAAATTGCATGGACAGCCACATTGATTACCAGGGCTAAAATTAATGTAATGAATGCAGTAGTAACCCATTATAGAAAAGCGTACTCAGTGCAATGTACACTACAACTTGGTTTTGGCATACTGAAATAAATGATTTGTGGGGATCATCAAGGGTAGATAGAATGCAGTATAAATACACTAGTCTGGGGAAGTGTGTGTATTGAAAAGGGCTACAGACATGAACAGTAGGAATGAAGAAAGAGGAAGAGGACATGTGAAACATGGCAATGTGCAAAAGATAAGGACATTTCAATGCATGTACACTCTAAAGACAAGTCAGCAGCATAATATTAATCATATACATACATAGCATAGTATATACTGCTGTTTATACCTCCTGTATGAGTATATTTACATCATCACACATTATAGTATACTATGTGACTGTCACACAAGGTTATGAATCAGTGGAGATGATTGATTGTGATATAAACATTCTGCCATGATCACTGGAGAGGACATTTAGTCTTCTTCTACTACTTCTTCTTCTTCTTTCAGTTGCTCCCATTAGGGGTCACCACAGCAGATCAACTGTTTCAATTTCTTCCTGTCCTCTGCATCTTGCTCTGTCACACCAACCACCTGCATGTCCTCTCTTGCCACATCAAAAAACCTTATCTTAGGCCTTCCTCTTTTCCTGTTATCTGGCAGCTTCATCCTTAGCATCTTTTTCCCAATATACTCTGCATCTCTGTTCAGCACATGTCCAAACCAACGTAATCTTGCCTCTCTGGCTTTGTCTCCAAACCTTCCAACCTGGGCTGACCCTCTAATATACTTATTCCTAATCCTGTCCATCCTTGTCACACCCAGTGCAAATCTTAACATCTTCAACTTTGCCACGTCAAGCTCTGACTCCTGCCTTTTTGCCAATGCCACTGTCTCCAACCTGTATAATATAGCTGGTCTCACTACCCTTTTGTAGACCTTCCCTTTCACTCTTACTGGTACTCGTCTGTCACAAATCACTCCTGACACTTTTCTCCACCCACTCCATCCTGCCTGTACTCTCGTCTTCACCTCTCTTCTGCACTCACCATTACTCTGAACTGTTGATCCCAAGTACTTACCCCCCGTTCACCTTCGCCACCTCTACTCCCTGCATCCTCACCATTCCTCTATCCTCCCTCTCATTCACACACAAATATTCTGTCTTAGTAAGGATGGTATATACAATAGGGGTATGTGCATATTGTGAAGGTGTGCAAAATTCTTTCAGAGTTTATTTCAGCATTTCTTGCACTGAGTTGCACTTTGCACCTTGTATGTATATTTACTTTTTTGTCTTGTTTTAATAGTTGCATGTATGTCATTTGTCTTGTTCTTAATAGTTGTAGGAATATCATTTATTTGTTTCATACTTGGAGAGTCACTGAAACCGGAGTCAAATTCCTTGCATGAGTGCATACTTGGCCAACAAATGTGATTCTGATTCTGATTCTGAAATGAGTTGCTTGAATATGACTGAAATGTCAGCACAGTTCTCATCCAATCAGGGACACATAGCAACAAGCTTATGGACAGCAGCAGACAGCAGCAGGCACAATCATGGATAATTTTAAAATAATACCACCATTAATCTGTGACATTGAAATAAAATATGTGATTATAAGTTATTATACATGTTCTGCAAGAACACACTTATACAACTGTTATGATTTGTCAGTAATCTATAAGGGGAATTCAACAAACCTTCTTCAAAAATGACCACTTTCTGGAGGTATTAAGCAGGACAGTGCTTCAACTGTAGTTTAAATTAGGGGCAATCCTAGCCAGTTGAGAGGTTTGCATGACACATAAGCCACAATCCACACCTTCAAGAATGTAACCCATGCCATCAATGTTGTCAGTGAACTGTGTATTTACTGGGTGCATCACAGAAAGACATATCACACATGCATCTTGTAGAACACCTTGAGGGAAGTCTGCACTGTCAACTCCTAATGGTTATGCATCACAAAAAATACTTGTGTAGGGCCAACAAGATGTGTGGGAGCTCACTGTGCCAAAAGTGATATGCAAGCAATAATGCCGAACAAGGTATGTGTTATTATGGAAATAATGCCCACCCAGGGGTATTCTGAGGCCCATCTCTGCAGGCAGAAGGGCTCTACACCTTTGGAAGGATGTTATTTCTACAATGACATACACCTTGGAGGGCATTATTGTGCTTAGAGAATTGGCTATCTGTAAAATTGTTGTGTTTTGCTTGTTTATTTATTTATTTTTTATTACTATATTATTTTGTTTTATATATTTGTGATGCAAAATAGTTCCTCTGCCTAAGTTTCAAACTTGCTGTAGTATATGTTAATGGTGTTGAAGGAAGCATTTTGCATCCAAAATATAACACTTCAAAAATATCCAGGTATTTACTTTATTTGTTGGTCACTTACTTCTAAAATGTTTGGTTTGTTGCCATTTATCGGAGTTAGAAGTTAGTAAATAATGACATACTTTTGAGTTTCAGATATTCATTTCCTTCAGAAAATGTATGCTAACACAAATCCCTTTAAACAAGTTTGTAATTTTTGTATGAGCAATAATTAAAATCTGTTTCTGTTTTTGAGCCTTTGTTCCTACTTTATTTTAGGCTTTATCCAGATTTCTTCAGTTGAAAGGTCCAGATATGCAAGCCTCTTTAATGCTGCCAGTGGTCGATCTCACTCATTCTCTTTCACACACATTCTCCCCCCTTCAGAAAGTGCATGCTAATGCAAAACATTTAAAATGTGTTCCTATTTTGACCCTTTGTCCTCTGTTTAATTTAAACATATCCAGATACCTTGATCTAAGAGGATACCTCTCAGTTGTACAGATTTTTGCAGAATGCCCAGATTTCTGCCTCATATTTTTGGTCTATTCCTCATAAAATGTGTTTTTGATAAATTATTGGGTGATCTAAAGATTAAAGTCTCTAAGTAATGACATGTATTTGCATTTCAAACTTCATGTCCTTCAGAAAATGCATGCTAACACAAATCCTGTTATTCTAGCAACTTTCTAAGTTTATAAGAGCAATATTTAAAATGTGTCCTTATTTCTGTGCATTTGTCCCCCATAATGTCAGGCTTTGTCCAGCTTTCTTGTACTAAGAGGCTAAGAGGTATGTGTAAGAGGTCGAGAGGTATGCAAACCTCTTAACTGCTGCTGCTGCCAGAGGATTGCTTGGTCTCTTTCACACTCTCTCTCTCTCTGTCTTTCACATACACACTCACAAGCACACACCCACATATTTTTTTTCTGTTTTGCTTGATTGTTCCCTATCTCTTACTCTCATAACACACACACACACACACACACACACACACACACACACACACACACACACACACACACACACTTTATTTTAATTTTTTATTTCCTATTTTATGCTCGCTAAACAGCAAAAGCAGCAAGCGGTGCTTAGTAAGCTCAAAATAATGGAGGCTGTTAATTTTTTTTTCAGTCCGAACTCAACATCAGCTTAATATGCTGCTGTGAAGCAATTTTTTCAGTGGGCATTACCTGTAGGTTAAAACCCTGCTGGAGAACGTTCGCTCTCCGATCAGGGTGCAAACTACAGGTCGCCCATTCTCTAAACTTGAATAAAGCATCCCTGGATGACATAGGTATTTGCCATATGGATAACAATACTTAAAAACAACACACTATTATCAGTAGATTCCCTGCACAGAGCTGTGCATTGCATGCATCTGACATGAGTAATTGTAATGAGTATTATCTGCAGCATCTGCAATTAATGTGTGAATTAAGAAGTGATCTGTTATAATGAATGGTACAGCACTATGTGAGACTCACAGCAATGCATCAGTTATGCCCATGTTCACAGAAACGACAGCACTGCTAAGTACTGTATTAATGAGCGAGAAAGCTGTCACTGTGATATTGTTCACATACCAAACAATACACGGAGCACACTTTCTATCAACACATGTCAAACCCAAGACGTGGCACATAATCACTGTCACCCTGACATTGTTATGGAAAATTTTATACTGCTGTGAAATCCTGACATGCATGCATATGTGTTTATGCAAACTAGTATTAATACTGATACATCTGTGATGCTGTACAGTCACATTATAGCTATACCTATGATACAGTTGACCTTCATAGGTTTATAGGTACATAGGAGAGTACTGGGCTAGAGTTCCAAGATCCTATAAAAGCCTAGCCATATTTAATGAGTTACACAATTTTCAATAGCTATGTGAACAATGTTCATAGAGAGCATGTGCCTATGCTATGTTATCTAATACCAACTGCCTCTATCCATGAGGGACATGGGCACAACAAGCAGTACAATCATGATTAAACATCCATTGATCTAAGTTGCACTTGAAGAGGGTCATGAAAGGCCTTTGCTTTACATGAATAGCAAGCTTGTTCCAAAGAATGGGTAGTGTCTGAGAGACTTATCTATCTCCCCAACATGATTTATTATGTCAGAGGCTAGGTTAACATCCTTGGAATGAGTTATCCTTGTACAATTTGCATTAACAATGTGTAACATTACCATCAGGGCCAGATGGGAGGGTGCCCTGTAGGCCAGACATGGATAAACCCCTTAGCAGGCTGTTGGAGATTTAATACAGTGATAGGGCCTTACATTTTTCAGCATATGACTTCCTGTTTGCACCATGTATCTTCATTGTGCAAAAAGTCTGAGATTGCTCCAGCTGTTGCAGATGTGTGGTGAGGTACATGCAAAAGGGTACATTGTACTCAATTATTGGTGTGATGAGGCCGAGTAGAATGACATTATAATGTCCATTGCTGTAGATGGCCTGCCCATACTTATAAGTTGTGCCACATACAAGGGCTTTGTCACCACTGTGGACACATGGTGATTGAAGTTCAGATTACTATCTACCTGACTACCTAGGTCACACACCATTGGGTGTAGTCATAGGCATGTACTGTCTATATTGTAATTAGCTTGGGTATTTGCTTTTCAAAAGGGAATACTTATGCTTTTATGTTCATTTAGTGTGTTGCCATGGCTCTGGCACCAGCCATTTTTGTGCATTAATACTTTCTGCAGTATATCAATAGCATCCATGGATTCAATAACTGTTCATATTTTGCATTCATCCACAAAGCTGGTAAGACAAAGGCTGTCTAACTTTGTCTTGACTTCTGAGAAGTAAATACTGAACAGAAAATGGCCTAGTACAGAACACTGTGGTAAGGCCTTGGTCACTGGCCTCTTGCTAGATGTAAATTCCCACACTTCAACAGTATGTGTCCTGTCAGTGAATCATTCGGCTACCCACATGGTTATGTGTTTATGCCCAGTTGATGGTAATGGCTAAAAGGAAACTTATTTTTATTTAAGTAAGTGCTCTTGATCACCAACAAAAAATGAACTTCATCAGACAGTCTTAATTACAACACCCTCCCTCTCTTAAGTAACCATCTTTAGTCATGTGACAAATATATCATGCGACATTCATGACTACATGCACCAATTAATTCCTATAAAACCTCCTCATTCTTTTACAAATTTTTTGTTTTAAAAAATTGTTTTGTATTGAAATCATGTGTCATTCTTATGACCAGTTGAGACAGTTTCTCTGTAATACCCGAGTGTGGATTTGTGTCAAATGCCTTGCCAAGTCTAGTTAAGTCAGAGGCACAGTCATTCCCTCATCCATACCCTTGGTGACCTTCTTGAAGAAGTCAAACAGATTTCACAGACAAGATGTATCCTTAACAAATGAAAAATGGGTTGGGTACACAGTCGGAAGATTACCTGTGCCCTTTTTGATAAGGTCCATGATGATTCCTTCAATTGCCTCACAGATGAGGCAAATCAGCCTTATGGGTCTATAATTTTTCCAGGGACAGGTGATGGTCACCCCTTGTTCAAATGGATGACTGTTGCTGTGCACCCTTCTACCAGAACATAGGCTGTGGTTAAGCAAGGATCCAACTGCATCTGCTAAGTCAGGTTTCAAGTTATTGAATAGGCAACCTGAGATGTTGTCGGGGCCCATTCATGACATGTTTCTAGCCTTAGAGAGTGCACAGATAAACTGATTTCTTGTGAAAATAAGCTGAGTAATGTTTGCATGTATACTTTGGGTGATATCCAGTGTTGACATAGGGATGAAGTTAGATCCAAATCTGTCAGCTAGCAGACTATTTCCTATGACTGAATATGGGTGGTGACATAAACAAACAATTCTGTGCTTAGTTGTCTATTCCCCTTAACATTTTGTACTTCTTTAAAAACTGATTTATGACAACACTTCCAAATACAGCCTTAGGTATGCATCACATGCCACACAGTAGACGTGTTCACACAGTCATACAACTCTACCTCTGCCACATAATTACATCAATTGCACATCATAGGCATATATGTTTTTTCCTGGAAAGCTGTGTGTGAGTGCCCTGATACCATATGTGGACACATTACGAATGAGGGGGGTGTGGATCATGCACAACATCAGTTACTAACACAAATGCTGACAGTCACACAATGCTGCTGGGAACCACCTCAATAATACTAGTGAATAGCAACACAACTGTGCATACAATGACTTCATCAAGGCTGCAGTTTAATCTGAACTACTTATATATTTGCATGTATAACAGCTTAACAACATGTTGATGAAACAAGACATTTGTGCCCATGTAATCAGTATGACTTTATACTGATGTATCTCACAAACCATTTAATGATGGAAGGTATACACATGCACACCTGTGCCATACAGAAAGTGTCACTAGGATGGTTGAATGAGAACTTGGTATAATACTGGGATACTCCACTACAAAAACAAATGCCTTAGTAATGCAACAATATACGTAGCATCATCCCATGTAAACAGTTCTCAGGAAGGATATTAATAGGTTCATAGGTGTGTACTAAGCTAATGGCCTGGAGCCTTTACAAGCCTAGCCCATAGAAGTGCCCTGGCATTGTGCCACCTGACATTAGTTCCCAGTGCCTCTATCAAGCAGAGCCACTGGAGTCATCCCTGGGGTGAATTTTCTATTTCCCATCCACTCATCAAGATTTCTTTTGAAGAGGGCCAGTGAGGTGCTCTGCTTGACATGTATGGGAAGTCCATTCCAGAGCATGGGCAGTCTCTGGCTTATGAACCTGCCCATCAAGCATGCTCTGTTGATTGTGGTAATGAGGATGAGGTCTCCGGAGCATGTGGTGTGAAGGGATTGGGATTTCTTTAGATGTAGCATTTCTAACCAAGCTTGGTCAGACATGGCTTTGTAAGTCAAGCAGAGATCGCCTTTTAGTAGACAATATGAGACAGAGAATAGCTGGCATTTTTTGAGTATGTCTGTGTAGGGCATGTGTTTAAGGCCTAGGATCCTCTTTGTGAGGTACTTCTGTGGCCACTCCAGCCATACCTCTCAACATCTTAGAGTAAACAATCTGGGCAAAGCCTAAAATGATGGGGAGGGGGTAAATAGGGACAGGTTATAAATATTGCTCTTACAAACTTGGAAAGTTGATAGAATAACAAGTTTTGCATTAACATGAATTTTCTGAAGGATGTGGTGTCTTAAACTCAAATGTTTGTAATTATTTAATGACTTCAATCCTCAGCTATTTGCCAGAAAGGTACATATTTTAGGAGGAACACACCAAAAATATGAGGCAAAAATCTGGACATTCTGTGAAAATCTGTACAGTTAAGAGGTATGCCTCCAGCTGTTGCAGGTGTCTAATGAGGTACATGCCAAATGGTGCATTATACTCTATGATTGGTCTAATGAGGGAAGAGTAGAGAGAAATGATGACCTCTTTCTTCCTGGATGCAAAATCCTTGGTAATGAGATGCACCACATAGAAGGACTTACTGACCCCAGTGGCAATGTGGTGGTCGAAGGAGAGGTTGCTGTCAACCTGTGTCCCCAGATCTCTTATAATGCCTTCAGTGTTCAGTGGGTGTAGATCGATGTGGTAATTAGTGGGAACTGAATTTTTCCCAAAGGGGATAATGATGCATTTTTTTGGCATTAAGCTTAAGGCCGTGGTTTCAACACCAGTCATTGGTCTCAGTGAGGCCTTTCTGTAGGATGTCTGCATCACTTGGGGAATTAATAATGGCTCCCAGCTTGCAGTTGACTGTGAACTTAGTCAGCCAGAATCTCTCTGTGTTGGCCTGGACTTCTGTGAAGAAGATGCCAAACAAAGGAGGACCCAGGACCGATCCCTGTGAGACTCGACTCATGACTGGTTGGCAGTCTGACTTGGAGTGCACTACTTTCAAGCTGTGGGTTCTATCTGTGAGCGAATTTCCAACCCACCTAATGATATAGGGGTTGATGCCTAGTTTGGTGAGTTTATCAATAATTCCTAAGTGAGGAATGGTATCAAAGGCCTTGGCCAGAGCAAGGTGGGCTGTATATGAACTGCTTTACCTTCATCCACAGTTCTGTTGACTGACTCAAAGAAGTCAACCAGGTTGAGCAGGCATGATCTACCTTTCACAAAATCAAATTGAGTGGGATCTAGAGTTTGGAGATTCCCTATATCCTTGTTAATTAGGTCCATGATGATGCGTTCCATAACCTTACATATCAGACTTGTCAGGCTAATGGGGTGATAATTTCCAGGGTCTGTAGTCACTCTCCCTTTATGGAGAGGGATGACTGCAGCAGTGCACCATTTGGTAGGGACAAAGCATGAGGTGAGGCTGTGAGTGAACAGGGCACACAAATGTGGTGCCAGTTCACTTTGTAATTCATGTAAAATACAGCCAAGAATATTGTCAAGTCCCAAAGAAGCTGTATTCTTGGCCTTGGACAATGCGGCTTTATCCTGTGCTTCAGTAATGCTGGGTACCTGGGATTCTTCTGGTATTGAGATTGGTCCTTTGGGGGGGGGGGTAAAGTTGGCACTGAATCTGTTGGCCAGTATATTGGCAATATCTGTTGGCTCAGTATAAAAGGTACCATTGTGCAGTAACTCAGAGCAAATCTAGGTATAGCCATGGAGATTCTTGATATAACTATAGAAGGCTTTGTTGTTGTTTTCAGTGTCTGCCGCATAGCTGGCTTTGGAGGTTTTGATGAGGGATATCAACATTTTGTTGAGGCTGATAAGGGAATTTTTCCAGTCTTGGGACTTCACCTTTTTCTTCAATAGTTTCTTCTTTCTGTTGAACAGTTTATTAGTGGCAGGGGACCATCAGATTGGCTTCCTTTTTTTTGGAGGAGAGCATCTTGGTTCTGTTGGGTATGGCTAGTGTTGGGTATGACTAGTTCCATGCATTTATGTATGTGCCTGTACATTGCACTGGTGTATGATTCAGCAGTCATGCATCTATTTTCAATTCACATGGGTGCCATGAAGTTAGCCACCTCTGTTTTTAGGAGTCAAAAGTCAGCTTTGGAGAAGTTTTTCATGGTGGAATCCTTTGTGTGGGGTGTGGTTGAGATGTGGATTTCCATGGTGATTAGTTTGTGGTCGGATCTAACTAGGGAGGAATTTGACTACTGATGTAGAACAACAGTTGCCCATGTTAGTAATAACCAGGTCAGGGATGTTGCTTCCTCCAGTGGGGGTAAGAATGAGCTAGTCCAGGGCACTGGAAATGATGAATTCCAGGAAGCGTTGGGCCAGTGCATTGGTGCACGAGTAGTTTTCCCAGTTGATGGAGGGGTAGTTGAAGTCACCTAGTATGAGAGTGTTGGGATGGATCTTAATAGCTTCAAGGGTGCTTAGGAATGTGGAGTGAGAGTCTTCAGGCATGGTTGGGGACCAATAGCAGGCTACGACCTGAATCCCCATCTTACACAGTGTTAGTTGTACCTGGAGTATCTCAGATGTATTATGCAGGGCTACTAGTCTGGAGGTGTGCATATCTTTTATGAATATGGAGATACTGCTACCTTTGGAACTTCAGTCCATGTTCTGGGGCCAAAAGGTGTGGAATGAGTTATAGCCTCATAGCGCAAGTGTGCTATCTGCTGCTTTAAACCAGGTCTCTGTTACAGCACAAATGTCAATGTTCTCTACTTTGAGGAGTGCTTCAAGTGAGTGCATCTTGAGATTTAGACTTCTAGCATTGAGCAGCATGACCCTCAAATTGCATTTATTTATAGCTGTTACAGTGGTAATTTGGTCTTTGGGACACCGCCTAAAAAAGGCACTATGGGGTAGCAAGAGCCTTAGCCAGTATCTAGAAACTCAGGGCTGACAGATGCAGGCCATCTCTGGCAAAACATCGAGGTCTGTCAATCATGTCATCCATACCTCTCAACTGAACAGATTTTCACAGAATGTCCAGAGTTTTGGCTTGTATTTTTGGTCTGTTCCTCACAATATTTGTGGTTTTCTTGCAAATCACTGGGATGAACTGAGGATTGAAGTCACTAAATAATGTCATACATTTGAGTTTCAGACTTCAAATCCTTCAGAAAATGTATGTTAAAACAAACCTTGTTATTCTAGTACCTTTCTAAGTTTATAAGAGCATTATTTAAAATATGTCCCTATTTTTGAGTCTTTGTCCCCCCATGTTGTTGGGCTTTGTCCAGATTTTTTGCACTGAGAGGTTGAGAGGTATGATATCATCCCAAGCAGACAGATACTGGATTCCCTTAGAATGACACCAGAAACTTAGCCAATTGTTGCAGTCAGTCATTTTCTATTTGTACTGCGGTATCGTTCTGGGCGATGGCAGGATGCTGCTCACGGCTAGGGTCATACCTGCCTGGGCCACATAATCTGACAGCTCCACCATGTCTCTTTTCATGTAGTCCAGGGAGGTGTGTCCCAGGTCATTCACACCCACATAGACAATGACAGAGTCATACTTGTACTTGTTGTGGAGTGACCTGAGTGCATGTGTTATGTGTCGGATTCTGGCACTTGAAAGACAGTGGACTGTTACCTTCTCCTTATTCACCCTAGTGAGTGGGACATCAGTGTGCCTCACTATTGATTCACCTATGATTATTGCATTGGGCAAGCTGTTTTGCCTTACGGGTTTAGGTTGAGGGGTACACTGTGTAGATGAGCTATGTGTCTTGTGTGTCTTGTAGTTTGTGCTGTGTTGTGGTGGTTGAGTGGGTTTCCGGGTTGGAGGTCTCTGCTGTTTGAGTAGATTTCTATTGAGAGCCTCCTTGAAGGTGGCTGTGTGGTTTGTGTTTTTATGTGAGGGCTGTGATGGTGGGTGTTCTGGTGGGCTATATGTTCCATGTGATGTGGTGCAGGTGTTGATGTCCTCTTGACCAGCTATTCTGGTCTTGGTTGGAGAGTGCATGGCTTCCAATTTGGAGGTATAAGTGCATCTCTCACAATTCTGAGTGTTGGGAGGTAAGAGGAGAGGGTTGTCTGTGTATATAAGGCAGTTGCTACACTGCCTCAGAATGCCAAAGTTCACCAAATTAATAGGAGAAAGCACAGGAAACTAACCTTTAGACATGCCAGGAGGGATGGTCATCATTACTAAGTACCGGAGCTTTCTTATAAGACGTCTAGTACTGATAGCATTTATGTGTGCTACAATAATTGCTACAAAAAGCCTGGTGAAGTGCTAGGTAAATAAGCTAATTAAAGTGCAAGAGAGAAGAGATCTAGCAAGATCATAAGGGAAAATTTGAAGAGCAGACTTTCTGGCACTGGTAATATACTTTAAATGCAGTGCAAGCTAGACCACTTGATTGTGTAGCAATATTAAAGCAAATACAGTTAAAATAAATGCAGTTAAATGAAAAAAAAGACTTAAAGTGCAGAACGCAGTATAATCAGAAAAAATGAAAATGGAGGTACTTAAAATCTCTCTTTCTCCTTTCTGTGTTGTTTCTCCTTTCTGTGTTGCTCTTGTAGTCTGCAGGATGCCAAAACAGGATTGGCAGAGCTTAAACAAGTGCAAAGCTGTGCAAACACTGGCTTTTAAACCAGAAAGTTGAAAGGGATAGAAAAACTGCCCAAACAGCCAATAAACTACAATTTCAGAGCCAGAAACCACTCCTTTTGTGGTAGATAGGCTACCTAGTACTTACCACTCCCACTGATAAGCTGGAAGACTTCCTTCTAACACAGAAAGGTCTGGGGAGCTCAGAAACTTACAAAACAGTCCTGAATAGAGCAAATCTGTATCTGGGCTACTCTACTAACAGGAAAGGCAGAAAACAAGCTTAGAACTTTTTTTTCAGAAAGAACAGTTAACGTGTAGCTGAAATACCTCAAAAAGGGTTTAAAAGTATGGAGCTCCAGCTCTGGATGCTGTAGACCTGTATTTAGACTATGATACTCAATTTTAAGGTTAAAAACTCAGCTGTAGTAGAAGGAATGTGTAATCAAATGACAGCAGTGGCCATCAATGCAGTACCTCAAATCACAGATCAGAATACACTGTTGTAGGGCTGTTGTACATCCACACTTCCACATAGCACAACTGGATGTCAGCAATGTTGACATGTGCAATGTTCATAGGGTCATAGGACATTACTAGGTTAATGGTCAATATCACATAACATTCTGGCCATTATTAGGACATTTAAACAACAATTGCTATATCTGTATGATGGAAAATAGTAGGGATATGTGTGTATGTGTATATGTGTTTGATTGTATTACATATCGACTCTGTCCATATTGGACTTGTGCACCACCCCATGACAGAATTAGCAAGCACATATCTAGTGGTCTGGAGCTGGCTTGCAGAGTGTTAAAGAATCAATCTGCTTCACGATGTGTATATGCATCTTTGAGATGATGACATCCTTCAGTCTTCTGCAGAAAGGATGTAATGTGGACAGAGGAAAATTGGGGATGCTGGATTCTTGGGGCTATGTTCACCAGAGTGGGAGTCAAATGAAAAGATATTCAAAAGATCATACAATGACCATAATATATCAGCAACCACACACACAGCAGTTGATTGAGGTCAGATTTGAACATTAAACCTGTATATGTATAGAGGCTGGACTCCACCATGACATATGTTTGACTTTAACAGTGTCTCGGTGTACTTTATAGAGGCTGATAGCATCATTGTATCTTGAGAAGAAGATGTTTAGAGGAGTTTCAGACGTAGATGTGGAGTCTAATCTTGGAGTAAAATTGTCTCCAAAATATTATTTGGATGAACACACACTCAAGTTGACTGCTGTGAGACTAGAATGCCTAACTATCTATTTATTAACTGAATCTGGAAAACACAGTACTCAACATTATTAAGACAGCACAAGTTTGACTAAAATAGTATCAGAGTGTACTTTATAGAGGATAACATCATCAGTGTGTGTTGAGAAGACTATGTTAGGAAGAGTGTTCCACACACTGCTCTAAAATTGCTTCCACAATAACAGCTAATGAACACAAAGCAGCACACACACAAGTCAACTGCTGTGAAGTTAAAACTCCTACCTACCTATGTACAGAACACAGTACTTAATGCAAGCACCACAACACAAGTTTGACTTTCTCACTGTTGGAGAACACTTTAAAGCAGATGACATCATTAGTATGTGTCAAGAAGAAGATGTTAGGAGTGTCTCACATGCTGCTCTATAATTGTTTCCACAATGACAACTAACTGAACACAAACAAGTTGACTGCTATAAAATTAGAACCCCTACGTACTTATTTACAGGGTGCAATACATAGTGCAAGCATCACAGCACAATTCAGTTTTTATCGTTTGTTGCAGAATACTTTATAGCAGATATATTATCAGTGTTTGTTGAGAAGATGAAGTTAGGAGGAGTATCTCATGCTGCTCTAAAATTGGCTCCACAATGACATGTAATTGAACACAAGTTAACTGCATCAAGATTAAACCCCCTACCTGCAGATCACTATTCTTAATGCAAGAACCACATCACAAGTCTTACTTTTTCTCCATTGCAGAACCCGTTATAGAAGATGACATCATTAGTGTGTTGAAAAGAAGATATTAGGAGTGCCTCACATGCTGCTCTAAAATGGTTGCCTCAATGACAGCTAACTGAACACAAACACTAACTGACTGTAGTGAGATTAGAACTCCTACCTTTACATCTACAAACCACAGTACTTAATGCAAGCACCACAGTACAAGTTTCATTTTCATGCTACCATATGACAGTTTATAGCAGATGACATTATCAGTGTGTGTTGAGAAGATGTTAGGAAAAGTGTCTCATGCTGCTCTAAAACTGTCTCTACCATGAGAGCTAACTAAGCACAAACACACCACAGTAAGATTAGAATCCCTACCTACCTACAAAACACAATACTTAACACAAGAACCACAGCACAAGTCTAACTATTTCTTTGTTGCAGAATGCTTTGTAGCAGATGACATCATCAGTGTATGTTTGGAAAAAGATGTTGGGAGGCCTGTATGAAATGGCTGTGCAATCATGTATGACTATAAAAATGTTTGTGCTCCATGACACTTGATTGCCGACAGTAGGATACTGACTCATTACCTTCTGAATACACACACACACACACACACACACACACACACACACACACACACACACACACACACACACACACACACTGACCACAGTGAGATTAGAATCTCTACCTAACTAGTTACACAAGCTACAGAACACAGTACTTAATGCAAGCTCCATGGCAAATGTTGACTCTTATACTGTTGCAGAACACTTTATAGTAGATTATATCATCAGTGTATGTTTGGAGGAACATGTTGGGAGACTTGTATGAAATGCCTGCATAGTCATGTATGACTGTAAAACTTTTTGTTCTACAGTTTGATTGCTGACAGTTGGAAACAGACTCATTCTCTCTTGACTACACACACACACACACACACACACACACACACACACACACACACACACACACACACAAACACATGCACACTTACACATACAAGCACATACAATTGGGCTGTTGTGGTAATTGAACCCCTACCTATTTTTCCTATCTGCAAAGCACAGTAATTAATATCTGTGCCATCATCAAAGCCTAATTTTTCTTGTTAATAGTGGTCTTTATAGGAGATGACATTATCATTATATGATGCAGGTAACATGCTGTTATGAGACTAGTGTACAAAATGTGGATATTGGATTTTTTGTTTTGTTTCCAATGTGCAGATATACTTTAAAAGACAACTTCTTCAACTATGTGCAATAAGATATCAGGAAAGCATGTTGCAGAACTGAGACATACATGCATCTGTTTGTCAATATGCTGCATACATTACACACTTTCAGTCTCTCACACACACACACACACACACACACACACACACACACACACACACACACACACACACACACACACATTTTGTGAACAGCATGGATGCAAGTGTTAATGTACGTGTGTTCATATTGCGATGAATAGATGTCCACGGTAAGATATGTATAATAACATTTTAATGTTTATTGTCAGTATAGAGCTTTAAATAATGTATCAATGCAGCTGTGCTATTTATTTTTGCAGTGTAGTTGAAATTAGACCGATTACTAACGTATACATTTTCAAGTGCATAGGTGCAGGGCACACATGAGTCTGAGTAAATATGTGTTTAAATATGTGTTCAGTCAATAACAAGTCCCTTCTCTTTGGTTGTGTTTTTACATGGAGTTTGATGGGCTGAACAATAACTGGGCAATAACCATAAAAGTACATGCCAAACACCTCTTTACATAACACACTGCTGAGTAACTGGTTTGCAGAAATGATGGCAAAGTGTTTGCACATTCAAGATTCACATTTATTGAATACAACTTGAACTTGAGAAGTAGTTATACATATATGCTATGGGAGAAATAGCTGACAGATACAATGATGTTCATACGGTAGTCTATATTGTAACTGTGGTGGCATAACTTTAATTGACATTAAGAACTGTTGCTATTGATTTCCTTGTTTCTGTGGAGTTAAGTGATGAGAAAACATGGTTCTTTGTTTAAATGGAAAACTAATAATATTTCTATTGGTTCGCCTTCCTTTGTGCAAACACACTAAGTAGCAAGGCATGGCTGTCAGAACTTTGAATATTGCTGAATATAAAAAAGTACACTTTCTGCCTAGCTTTCCCTGTGGCAGCAGGTGTAAGAGCAGTAAGCTCCTGCTCAAAGTACAAATAACCCAGTGTTTGAATCCAGTTCAATCTATTTTTTACACACAGTGTCAGGATGACATTATATAATTAAATGTGATAATTCCTGCAAATGTGAGATACAATGACTACAGTGAAGTACTGTATAAAAATAAACATCAGTCAGGTGATTTATATCAACAATACGCATATGGATTTGCATTCTTATACATTCAACAGTCTAAATAACTGTTACATTAAATGTTTCAAAGTATTGCCTTTACTCTGCTTTATCCCTGTGTTCCTTTAGCATAGACAGTTTAAGCAATATTATATTGAGATAACTGGACTAGTATGGCTGATGGCAAAATCTCACCAGCTTTTCCATTGGACATGAAGAGCCATTCACCATCACTTGGCATTGGTGCTTGATGCTAAACTTTGCACAAATGCAGAGGGCAAAAAGTGAGGGCATTATTTGGGGCATATTTGCCATGTTTGTGGTGTGTGATTCTATTTTTGACCAGATTAAAGGTGTAGAAATAGGGTGGATAGGAAAGTGGTGAGATGGGAACAAGGGGAGAAGAACAAATTGGAAACAATATAAGAATTTACAGGAAAGAATTGGGAAAAAAACACAGCTATCCACTTCTTCAACAGTGTAATATGAATATGAATGCAAAATTGGATGAAGTTGGATGGACACCACAATGCAGATGGGTTACAACAACACAAACATGCTGTATAGCCAAATGGACCAAATTGAGTGTATTGAAAAGACACATTTGCAAAGTGCAGAGCTATGCATGGGACAACATTTTTATTGTGGGACAGGTGCCCATATTTTTGGTTTTATTTCAAAAAGAGAAGAATGTTGGAAAATGGACATAGGAATGGCAGGGTCATGTAGGTAGTGTAAGTGAGGAAGCTGGTCAGACAAACAGGACAAACGAAACAGACACAGGGATGGTAAGAGACTCAAAAAGTTTGGGTACACCATGATTGGGGATAGGGATGGAACATTGGAGGCACATGCTCATCAAGCATGGGGACAGTGAGAAACTAGTCCTCACCCTCAAAACTGTCATCACTCTCCCCTTCCTTGGCTTCCTGTTGAATTGCTTGACATTTTTTTTTCTGCATTCCCACAAGCAACTACTCTAGATGGCTGAGGTGTTTATCAATGATACTTTCTGTGACCTCACACACCATGCCACAGAAGAAGTATTTATCAACTGTGGTAGTTAATTATATAGATACATTACAGCATGAGTGGCGTTATACTTCAGTTAACCATGTATGTGTGTGACCTTACAAGGTCCTCCTTTATGCAGTTTCATATGTGATGCAGGAGTAATGCGTGATAATATACTGGAAATGCATATATTTGTATTGCTTTCAAATTAGATTTCTGAGTTCTGGGAGAGACCAGACAATGCATTCTGTTTTACAGCTATACTTGTGTTATGTGAGTTGTGTAGCTGGCTATCAGTAAAGTATAAAGTCCATCCCAGGGCAGAAAAAAGTTTTAATTACAGAAAAATAATAGTCAGGATCACCCCAGTTACACATATAATTCATATGACATCAAGATACATAGTTACTGTTATGTATAATTATCTTTAATTTGTTAATTTTATATAAATTACAGTGAAATGGCATTAATAAATTTGGAGTGGGCTGGATTAGAAGCCTTGCTTACCTGTATTGGGGTCACCTGCCACCACAAGGAAAGCTAGGCAGCAAGGCTGTTTTTACTCTCCTTACTGTCCAGAGTGCTGAGTATCACGCAACGTCACTTATCATATTTGTGTGGCAGGAAGGTAAAATAAGTAACAATGTTTCATTTTAGCAACTAACAATGTATCTTTTTTTGTCTGCAGGAATTGTGTATGAATGTGTACTGCCGCACAACTCTGCTTAGCATGTTTGTGCGAAGGAAGGTGAAACAAGTAAAAATGTATCTTTTTTGCAAGTAACAATGCATCTTTTTTGTCTGCAGACATAATCAATGTTTGTGTACAGGTGAGCAACATGTAAACAAGATAGGCAAAGGAAAAAAATGCAGTTTCTTTGTGAAAAATGCTTAATATCATTTGTATGTGGGGTTTAAACCATGGTCAAACTATTTTATGTTGTGCATATGTCAACATATTTACAAGGTGCTACACACAGCTGATTTACAGCAGTAATTTATGCTATATATATCATCCAAGCTGATATTAAATTTTAAGTATTAACATATATCATTGTGTGTGTACTAAGCTGCACACTGCACAGATATTAATATTTAATAAAAAGAAAGTAAATTTAACTCATGTTAAATAATTTTACACAGCTCTGGATATGAACTATTATACTAATGAAACTACACACATAGTGGGAGTGTGTTACTTCTCCTTGCCACAGACACCGCTTTGTAGTCTGAAAGCAAACCATGTGCATACAAGCAATTCTCATTTCCTCTACAGTATTAGCAGGACATACACTTGTACATATCAATTGGTTGTACATGTGTGGCTTACATATTCAGTGCAATGAGTGATCACACAACCATTTATGAATATGCTTTCAGCCTTGCACAAATGCAGCTCTGTCTTCTCTTTGTATTGTGTTCATTGTTCCTTTATCTCTGCTCTAATCTCATACATCTTCTATAGTGCATTTTGTATCATTCTCCTTTAACTGTATGATGAAAATACATGACAATGAAAAACATTTATCAGCACAGGCAGGAGAGTTTGTCTACTGTTGAACAAAAATGATAAATGTGTGTTGTTTAGTTCCATTTAAAAGCTTGCTAAAGTTACTTCTATACTTTGTAATTATATCCTGAGTGACACACCCACTGCAGGGAAGGTAGTCCGAATTGCTGTAGTGTCTTCCTTCCCTGTCCCAGTAATCATTCATAGTTGCAAGCCATTAGCAAATAACATCAGATATACAAAGTCAAAAGTTTGGCATTCAGCAATTCTAATGAGTTAACACCTCATTTGCATATTCACCATGCTCAAAGGCCTGAATCTACACTATAAAAATGGAACCATGTAGCTAGGGAAGTTGAGGGTGAGGAGACTTGTGTATTTGGACTAAACAGAAGATTGCTATTCCTCTGAAGATGATATATCTGCAGAGAAGCCTTCTAATTTTGCTAAGGTATGCTTTTATTACTCAACTTCATTACATATTTTGTAACATGTTGCAAAACAATTTATATGTCCAGGAGAAAATGGAACTTTTATCTGCCTGCACTTCTTGTATTGTTGGCATAGGTATTTCTGACAGGTATTTACATTTCTCAATTAAACAGGTTATTAACAGGTTGCTAACATCCATTACAAGTATTATTGTTAAAATTGTAATTTAAAACTTTCTATGTCATTGCAGAAAGATGTAATGTACATGTCACTGACATAGATGTTGTGCTTCTGAGATTGCCTAGGGCCACCTTCTGGGGAGTGATGGGCCCAGTGGGAGGTGACTGGCAATCACAGATTGACTTTTTTTTTTGTAAATGTGCACACATTCTGATAATTGCATGGAAAGCATATATACCAATTTAATTCTGAGGTATTCCTTGGCTTGTACAAACCTTCATTTTTTGTTATTTTGGGGATGGGGAGCCACCTACCATTTTTGTGTTGGCACAGCAAATGTGTGTTTCAAGTGCTTTCCTCTTAAATGTGTAGGCATCCTTATATTTCAATGGGAAACATAATATATTACTAAACTGGTATTTCTTGGTTTGGACAAAAATAGATTTGTGTTAGAGGGTGAGGTGGGGCAACCACATAACCTTCACTTTTAACTGAAAAGCATGTTTCCAGTGCTTAGCGTTGTCAAATGTGTACATGCACAAGACTTTAGTTAGGTGGCATTTATATGCTGTATCCTTCTCTGTTTTATGTCACATAAGATTATGGCACTCACACTTACAAATCAATGCATCCCCCCTTCAGTGACTCTGAAAATGAAGTGATAATCCAGGTGGTCAGGCATCATAGTGTCTTTCTGCTTGAGAGAAGATGTGTGGATATGGCTGCCAGAATGCAGATTTGATACCAGTTAGGGAATAATGTCAATACAGTAGAAGGTCACACCATGACTTTTGATCAGGTGAGTCATCAGGCTGCTGATACAATTTCATCAGGCTGAAGTAGAGCAACTGCAGTTATCCAAGAACAGCTGACTATGGGGTGGCTGCTACTGAGTCCCCACTGACACCAAATAAAGAGTTCCTGTCCACTGTCAGAGATACTGACAGCTCAGTGGAAAGTGCACACCAACATGGGCTTGATGTCAGTGCTGATGTGTCTGGGAGGACAACTGTGTCTCAGGGACAGTTTCCAGATAATCTTAAATATGGCAAGTTGTAGACTTACTTCTATAGTAAAATATATAATTTGATTAATACTTCCTGTTTTTTTTTCCTGTACCTATTGATATGTTAATAGAGTTATATGACACAGTTGTTCATTACACATGGACTGTGGGTGGATGTGTCAGCCAAGTTACAGTTAAAAGTATTCTTTCATGATATATGACAATTGTGCATTCACTGTTCCCCTGTGTTATTCCCATTTTGATGTTTAATTTGCATCCTTTCCTTGCTTCATTTTGTCCAGGATGATCCTCCCTACAAAGTGTGGAGTCATCTGCACATGGTAAGCAAATAATGTTTATTTTGTTCTTACTGATGATGAGTTATCAGATATATGCATTTATCTGTATGTGTGAGGTGGGTGTAATGAGTGCCTGTATTGCTGTACCATCTGTGATAGTAGGACCAGTGAAATTGTTTTAATATTTAGTGTAGGTATTAATTTCATTCCTGCATTTCTTGCTTATTATCACAGGTGGTCCTGACAGTGGAAGTGTAGTACTCTTACCACCTGATGTCGGAGTATCTGTAGGCTCTGAAGATGATGGTGGCCAAACAGAAGTACAGTCAGGGGTGCAGAGCTGAAATCTGAAACTGAGGTTGGCATTCAAGCATCCTCTGAATTTTCCAGACACAGTCAGAATGCCAGAGAATATCTATTGCATTAAGCACTCCGACATTGGACAGGTGAAGGTGAGACACTTGATCAGGGTAATGTGGTTACTGTAGCTTCAGTGCTGGTTGACTATTGCTATAATCAAAGTGCGGCTGAGATGCCATTCTGGAGGGTTTTCTGGAGTGCTCAGAGGAAGCCTGTGGTCTACTCTTCATCTGATCCTTGTATGTCATTATGAGCCACTAGATGTATCATAGCTCTCTATTGTCCAGATTTTCACGGAATGTCCGGATTATTTACTCATATGTTCAGTCTGTTTTCTTATAAAACTGTAGTTTTCTGATAAATCACTGGCAAATCATTGAGGACTGAAGTCAGAAAATAATGGTGGACATTTTATTTTCAGACTCCATATCCTTCAGAAAATTCATGCTAATGCAAAACTTGTTATTCTATCAACTTTTGAAATTTGTAAGAACAATATTTAAAAAAAGTGTCCCTGTTTTTGGGCCTTTGTCTCCCATGACTTGTGGCTTTGTTCAGATGTCTTAATCTAAGAAGTTGAGAGGAATAATATGTATGTTTAGTGCCACCATGGAGGCACAGGCATGATTCACTTGGGTCTCCGAGGACATGGTTAGGGTTGTAGATGTGGCACAGGTTGACATGCATGACTGCCTCTGTCAAGTGGCTTCAATGGATCAGATGAATGACACAATAGAATGGGTAGTGTCTATGATGGAATGTCTTCTGGGAGGGGGACAACATCCACGTAGATGTAGATCAGCATCATCATCTGCTGTTAGCCAATGTGGTCATGCCTGATCACGTACCCTTAGTGGCACAATTTCCACTGTTCCATCAGTGGTTGAGGTGTCCACATCTGGATGTGGTTGGCCATGGGGTCCTGGTCCTGGTCATACATTTGAGGAGAGCTCATCCAGAAGACATCAGTCACATTTGGGTAGTACCAGCACATCTGACAATGGGTATGGACATGCTAGTGCAACTTCTGGCAGAGCTAGTTCTCGCAATCTGGAGTGATGACAATGAGCTGTAAACTCTACCATGCACTACTTACACCTGTACAACATGCCAGGACATACAGCTAGCACAGAGCTTGGGTGTGTTCTTGCAGACACTCACATACATGTTTCACCTTGAGCGCCCATACAGACACACACACACACACACACACACACACACACACACACACACACACACACACACACACACACACACACACACACAGCAGGTACATCATTCATGAAGTCTAAAAGAAAAGAAAAAGTATTCCTGCACCATGACTGTCAATACACACTTTATTATTTGCAAATAATAAAGTTTGTATCCAGAGCCGTGGTGCAGGAATACTGTTTCTTTTCTTTTACATTTTTGTTTTAGTATTTGCCGACTTTGAGTGGCAGAACTTGTTTTATTGGTATTCATTCATGAGGTCTGCAGCTTATTCTTTTTCACTGGCCATTTGATAATTGTATAACTTTCCGACTGTCTGTCTTTCTTATTCACATGCATTCACTACCTTTTGTGTCAGCCTTGGCTTCCTGCCCTCCAAGCAACACTCTGTGCATATGATGACAACTATGCTACATTTTGAATTTGGGGATAAATAAGTCTTTTTTTCTGATACACAGGGTGCATAGCTGGCTGACTACTTAATATATATGTGCTTGTTATGCTATTTTGAAAATTGTACTGCTTTCTTACAGGTTTTTGTATTGTACCTTTGATGCATAATGCATGAGGCCTATTAATTGATAAAGAGCAGACATCTATTGACACAAATCAGTCCTGTCATATATTGATATCATTGCTATAAAATTCACTCACCTTCTACTTAAATACATTAGCAAGTAACAGTATGCAAGGATCTGACATCCATTTATGTTCTTACCCATTTATTTTACTGTTCCACATTCAACACTTTGATAGTCCTGCAGTTACAACTGTTTTAGTTCAGGGTTGACTTTGTGTGATGCTAGTCGTTCACATCCATTACATGGGTAAGTAAAGGTTGTGAGCATTGCCTTGCATCAATTTTCTGTATGTATGGCATAGGATTTTTATTTATTTATTTATTTACATTTGTTAACCGGGTAGTGTCCAACTGGGCTGTGGAACCCATTTTCAGCAGAGACCGGGGGAGAAAAACTCCACAAGCAGTAGTAATGATAATAATACAAATTACTAAGATCTAAAATTTATACATTAGTAGTATTAAGTATACTAAGGTAATCATATAGCATATCGGGTCCCTATGACGTAATCGAAAACGCATTCTATCGAATGCATTTTCACCGAACTGTAAACAGCGAACTGGCAAAATAGCAAAGCGGCTTTTCAGCGAATTCTTTCCCTGGGAAAGAAGTTGCTTCGCCGCTTTGTTAGATTGCTGTGTTTTGCTCTTTAGTGCAGTCTCGGAGTGTGGTCTCACAGATTCCCTTATCTGGTATGGCTCCCGAACGTAAATGTGCAATAGTTACTGACCTTAGGGTTAGGGTGTGGGTTAAGGTAAGTGCATATCTAGTAATGTATTTAGCGTACACTTTAGAGTTAGAAGTAGGGTTTAGTTAAGTGTATATGTTTACTTTTTGTGGGGTGGGGTTAGAAGTAGGGTTAAGTTAGGTGGATATATGTTTTTAACTGTTTACTTTTTTATTCTGGGTTAGAAGTAGGGTTAAGGTAGCTGTGTATGTATTTTGACTGTTTACTTTTTTTTTTTTGTTGGAACACTGATTTCTTTCCCTCAGAAAGAAATCACTGTCCTGACCTGTCGATATTTTCAGCTTTCAGTGAAATGGGGTCAATCATTCATTGTTCGCTGTTTCCGGAGTTTGATGACATGATATAGACCAAGCATATTATGTACAGAACTGTATATAACCAAGTATTTGAATACTAGCAGAGACCAAAACAAATTCAAGAAACATATAATTAACAAAATTGACTGACAAAGAAACATTACATAGTGACATAAGTCATAGCACAATACAGAAATACATTGATCATTGTAGTAGTCAAACGTCTAATGGGCTTGTCCCAAAGTTTATAACTTGTATGGAGAGGAAGTTGTCCAGGTACTGGGCAGGAGGAAAAACAATTATCTGGGAGAAGTACAGGGGCAGAGCCAGGTGGATTTGAGATATTCTTTAGTCATTGTTTTAAAGGAAAAAATAGTTGGGGGAGATTTGTATGTGTTGAGGGAGAGCTTTCCAGGTCTTGGCTATTTTAGTAGAATAGAGGCAGTCACCATGATAGTTGTGAGACTTGGTTATTTTTAGCAGTAGCCTGTCCAAAGATCTATGGGACCTGGTGTTGACATATGGTTGGACCAGGGTGGAAAGTGCAGGGCAGTGACTAGGGTTGTGAATGATTTGGTGTTTGAAAGTCAGTTGGTTTAATGTTAACTGGTTGGGGAGTTCAAGCCAGTTCAGTTGTTGGAGAGCAGAACAATGATGAGATTTGTGAGGATGGCTGCTGGCAAATTCTGCTATTTTATTATAGCAGTATTCTAGGTTATTAAGGTCAGCCTTGTGCAAGTTTGTAAAGATGTGTGAGCAGTAGAGAAGGGTAGATAGAAGTTGAGATCTAGCTGTGGCTAGTCCGGCTTGGTAGGTTAAGAAAGGTCTTGCCCAGTAGAGAGCATTGAGTTTGGCATGGACTTTTTTGATTGCTAGGGAAATGTGTATGTCAAATTTCAGCCTGTCATCTATTGTTACACCTTGGAGTTTGGTGTGGTTTGTAGGCTGAATTTTGGATGCATTGATGGAGTGAATAAAGAGTAGTAGAGAGTGGGGTTTGATCGGTTTGTTTGTGAAAATGATTAGCTTGGTCTTATTAGGATTTAGAATGAGTTGGTGGTTGGATAGGTAAGCTTCAATTTCCTGAAATGATTTTTGAGTCTTATCTTGAAGTTCTTGGTGCGAAGGGGCAGAGCAGATAAGGGATGTATCATCTGGATATTGTATGATTGTAGCAAGTTGGGTTGCTGAATTTAAATTGTTGGTAAATAGGATAAAGAGGAGGTGTCATAGTATGGACCCTTGGGGTACTCCAGTGTATACTGGCAGTAGAGGTGAGAGATTGTTCTCCCATTTGGTGGCCTGTTTATGGTTAGATAGGTATCTTTGACACTATGTAAGCGATAATGAACTGAGACTGTAAGTGGCAAGCTTGTTTAGAAGAAGTTTGTGGGAGACAGTGTCAAATGTTTTTGACATGTCAAGGAAAATTGCTGAGACTAGAAAACCATTGTTTTTAAGGTGGTGAATTGTGTCAGTAAATTATATTAAAGCTGTGTTAGTACTATGTTTAGGTCTAAAACCATGCTGGCAGTGGGATAGTAGATTGTTTGTGGTAAGGTGATTTTGGAGTTGTTGGTGAATACAATTCTCTAGGATTTTAGCTATGGATGGGATGGTAATTAAAAATATCTCCATACAGGCCGCCCTTGTGGAGGGGGATGATGTATGAGATTTTCCAGAGGTGAGGTACATATTGTTCAGAGATAGAACGATTGATTAGGATAGAGATAGGATAGGAAATAGATGGAGCAGCTGTTTTTAAGAATTTATCAGGGAGTTGGTTAGCAGCAAGGCTGTGGGGTTTGAGTTTGCTGAGGAGCTTTTTTATGTATGAAGTTTGAACAGGTTTGAAGGAGAAAGAGTTAGATGTTCTAGTGGAAGGGGAGGGTACTGTGAGAAGTAGGTTTTGGTGGTTATCTAGGAGGGAGTTGATTGAGTTAATGAAATGAGAGTTGAACTGAGATGCTAAAAATTTGGAGACATTGGATGTGGAAGGGTAGGGGGTGGAGGTTTTATCAGGTTTCAGGAGGTAGTGTATGGATTGCCAGAACTTTTGTGGGTTGTGTAGGAACTTTTGTTGACTGGTTTGGAAGTAGTATTTTTTTTTGTCATTATTAATACATTTCTTTGTTTGGTTTCTTAATTGCTGATACAAGTTGAGATTGTTTTTGTTCTTGGTGGATTGGTATAGGGCCTTAGCTCAACCCTTTGTTTGATAAGAAGTTTAGTGCCATTAAAAAGCCATGGTAACTGTTTGGATTTGGTGCATATTTTTCTTGAAGGGGCCAGACTATTTAGTATGTCAAGAAATTTGTTATTGGAGAATTCCACTACAAGGTCCAGTTTTAGGCTTTTTAATGGTGACCACTCGCAATGCTGTAGCAACAGAGTGAAGGTATTGGGGAGAAGTGTTTCTTACAGTGGGTGTATTTGAAGGGAGTAAATCATTGGGCTTGAATTATTTTTCTAAGTGGAAAAGTAGGGGTATGGTCACTAAGGCTGATTGGAATGTAGCAGGCTTTGAAGCTCATGTGTGGTTAGTTGGTTAATATCCAATCAAGTAAAGAATCTTTTTGAGAGTGTTTGTCAGTATGAGTGGGTCAGTTAATAATATGGGTATAGTTGTAAAGATTGATAAAGCTAGTGGGGCAGTTAGAGGAGCAGGAAAGCCAGTCCAGATTAACATCACCTAGGATGATCGTTTCTTGACTGAAAGTGGAGGCAGACCAGGAGAGGAGAAGTTCAATGTTGGGAAGATTGTTTCCTGAGGACACGTAAATGGCTATGATAATCTTAGTTTTCTGAGGATTAAGTTGTAGATGTGTGATGAGTATTTCTGTGTTGGGGATGGCTGGTGGAATAGTGTGTAGCTTTTCCACTTTTAGAGAGTCTTTGAACACAACAGCTACACCACCGCCTCTTTTGCCTAGTCTATCTTGCCTTATTATATTATAACTGTGGAGAGTAATTTCTGGGTATTTGATGTGTGGTTTTAACCACGTTTCACTTAAAATAGCTAGGTCAGGAGAGTAGGTGGTCAAAATAGCATGAACTTCTGTAATTTTATTTATTAGGCTTCTGAGAATGAAATTGGTAATTAGTAGATCAAATTGAAAGTGACTGGTAGGGAGAAATATATATTTGTTCCAGAGATATCGGGGTTTGTAGTATTAAGATCAGGACTGGGGAGGTGTTGTTGAACTTCAGGTAAGTCATAGCTTGGGCCTGGGTTGGGATGGATATCAGCTACTAATTTAATATATGTTAGAGAGTGCAGTTGTAGGTTTGTTAGCTTGTTTTTTATGAGATGTAACCTGAAAGTGGGCCTTGGAGCATATGAGGATTTTATATGTTTGAGATGGTAAAGAAAAGAGTTAGAAAAAGGGTATATTTTTGGGCTGATGTGACTATATGGTTTGGTTGGAGGTTGAGGGGAGCTGTCTGTTTGTGTAGGGGGCCGATAGTACCTGATTCTATAATTGTGTAGGTCAGTGGCATTACAGGCTAGCAAGAATATGCATAATAGAATGGAGTAGAGGAAAATAGAGTGGTAATATAGCATAGTTGAAGGAGGTTTCAGTGAAGTAAGGGGAAGTGGAGTCATGCAGGAGAGTGGAGGCAAGCTGTTGGAGGAATGTTGAGTCATTAGGATCAGTAGAGGATTGGTGGAGCATTGGAGGGTAGGGCTAATGAGGTGGTGGGGGGCTGTGAGATGATTGGTGAAGAAGGAAAAGGGGTGTGGTGTCTTTAGGTATAAATGTAATGAAAGACAGGGTGGGTGGGAATGGGGGTAGGGTAGGGGAGTGTAGTGAGTCTGAGCATAGTGGGAGCGAATGGAGCAGGACTAGTACAAGCTACCAGTAGTCACAAGAAAAGAAAAACTATCACCCGGCATGAAAATCTCCAGGGAAATACAGGGACGCTGCTGCAGTGAAGTAAGTATTGATGTTCTATCAGAAAGACTACAAGAATGTCTGTAAAAACAGAGCTCAAAACCCAGTGGACATTACTTTTGTAAGTGTAACTAGAACCTTAAAATATATTCTAATGCTAGAGCAGGACAGGGGTGCAACAAGAGTCTTTAGCAGGCAGAAATAAGAGTAACTAAAGAGTGTGTGTGTGTGTGTGTGTGTGTGTGTGTGTGTGTGTGTGTGTGTGTGTGTGTGTGTGTGTGTGTGTGTGTATCTCAGGTAGAGATATGGGACAGGGAGTGCACTACAATATGAGTGGAAAGATATCGGGACTACTGGCATTCCAGAGAGCATGCTCCTCACTATATTAAAGTACACAGTACAAACAGGGGTTTCTCACCATAAATAATATAATTCCCATTGCTTAAAACATACTTTTTACTAGAGAGACTAAAACTGCCAATCTAACAATTATGCTAGTATGTGAGGGATTCCCATTCACTTGATAGATTATGGTGAAGAAGGGTGCAGTCAGTAATAACGACTGGAAAGTGAGTTAGGTGTTTAACTAGAGCAAAAGAGGAGGAGAATAAGGTAAATAAAGAAGAAAGTTGTACCCCTTAGGTGGCCAGCATATGTGCTATCCATTGACTCTTGGCCAGGGTGAGAGCATGTTGTGCACACCTATGTGTACCTACACCAGTAGTGGCTGGTGGTCCCTCCTCTGAGTCCTCACCTGTGTATGACTGATGACCTTTCCAGTGGTGGTGGGATTTGAGCTCTTTCCCCTTGGTGTGCTTGTTGACCTGTGTTCTTAGGATACTATTGTGAAGGATAGCACAGAGAGTGAAAATTTCAGATCATACTGCAGCCCCCCCCCCCATTGTATCTAGGCACTATAACTGTGACCTCAGCAATGAGTTGACAGACTTTAAAGATTCCCCTGCAGACTACAATATCAGATATATTGGGTGAGAAAATTGGCTTAACTAGGGAAATTATTTTTCTGGGCTATGATACAGAATCGGAATTGCTTAAACATAGCAAAGCCTTGCTGAGTCTAATTATGGTGGCTGTCAAAAAAAGCAATTACTGGAAAACAGAAATCAAACTCTAAGCCAACTGTACTAGAAGTAGTGAATATAGTAACAGCATTCAATACTGAGTTCACAAGTTGGTGTACCTAGTTAGGTAGGGGCTCTAATCTCACTGTGGCCAATTGGTGCATGTGTGTGTGTGTGTGTGTGTGTGTGTGTGTGTGTGTGTGTGTGTGTGTGTGTGTGTGTGTGTGTGTGTGTGTGTGTGTGAGTGTGTAGTCAGACAAGCATAACTGTGTATCCGACAGTCCCATGGAGTACAAACATTTTCACATGTTCAGACCGCAAAATGAGTGTGAAAGAACCAAAGGTGGAGGTGTATCCATCTTCCTTAAAGCCAAATACACCTCAAGACTGGTTAAACAGTATGACTCCCTTGAGCTACTCCCGGTTCAACTAACTATAGATAAAGCACCCTATCATATCATTGGTAGTTACAGCTCCCTCAACATGAACCAAGAGAAGCACATTACCTTCTTGGAATCACTAGAGTCACTCACTATACAGTCAAACACTTTGATCATGGGAGATTTCAACTATCCTTCCATTGACTGGGTGACATACATGAGAACAAAAATGCTCACCCTAAGGTTCCTGGACTTTCTCAATACAAATGCCATGAAACAGCTAGTCTGCACCTCCACAAGGGGCTCAAACGTCCTAGACTTAGTACAAAATGGGGAGCTGGGTCACTGCACTATCCCCTGTGTGTTGCCCTCCCTGGTAAGGTTATACCATAAATCTGTGTTGTTTGATGTAATGATCAGACTTGACAACCCGCACAGGAGCAAAAAAAAAACTGAAACATTTCTTCAAAGCAAACTGCAGACTACTAGGCAATGGTATAAGAAGTTTCAAACCCTCTGCTAACACAGCCAACAATGACTCCTATGCAGAGGGGTACACACATGCCCTGTATAACCACCTAAGCAACTGTATAGCACACCTGTACCTGATGGGATCAAAACCAGGTCCTTCCAAAATATCAGGCCACCCTGGTGGACCTCAGCTATAAATAGGTTATATAACAAAAGGAAGAAACTGCTGTGTAAGATGCTGGTCATTCTAATGAGGTAGAGTATCTGCCTGGGATGACATAACTGACAGATCTTGATGCTTTGCCAGAGATGGCCTGAATCTGTCACCCCTGGGCTTCCAGATACTGGCCAAGGCTCTTGCCACCCCTGTAGTGCCTTTTTAAGGCGGTGCTCCAAAGACCAAATTACCACCGTAACAGCTACAAACAAATGTGATCTAAGGGTCATGCTGCTCAACGCTAGAAGTCTAAATCTCAAAATGCACTCGCTCGAAGCACTCCTTAAAATGGAGAACATTGATATTTGTGCCGTAACAGAGACCTGGTTCAAGGCAGCAGAAAGCACCCCTGCACCACCAGACTATAACTCATTCCACACCTTTCGGCCCAAAAACTTGGACCAAAGCTCCAAAGGAAGTGGTGTTTCCATATTCATAAAGGATGCGCACACCTCCAGACTGGTAGCCCAACATAATGCATCTGAGATACTTCAGGTGCAGCTAACATTGGGTAAGACAACAATTCAGGTCGTAGCCTGCTATAGGTACCCAACCATGTCCCAAGACTCACACTCAACATTCCTAAGCACCTTGAAGAATATTAGGGTCCAACCTAACACTCTCATATTGGGTGAAATCAACTACCCGTCCATTAACTGGGAAAACTATTCATGTACCAATACACTTGCCCTAGGTTTCCTGGAATTCATTGATTCCAATGCCCTGGACCAGCTTGTCTTACCCCCACTAGACGTAACAACATCCTTGACCTGGTCATTACTAACATGGGTGACTATTGCTCCACACCAATAGTCAACTCCTCCCTGGTTAGAGCCGACCACAAACTAATTGGGTCTACTTTAATTAAAGAAATGTGGAATCCGTCAAATATGAATCCGTCAACACATAAGCAGCGAAACGCGATAACGTTGAACACACAAAACCACAAAATTTAAACATTGAAACTGTAGTAGTCGGCTAACCCCACCACCCATAACATACTACCTACACAAACACAACAACAAAAAATACATACATACACTAACCAAAACCCTACTACTAACCCTAAATTAAAGCACCAAAACCCACTTGTAACATTACTCTAAACCCCACATACACAACTATGTATGCACTACCCTTAACCCCTCCCTAAACCTAAAGTCCTTAACTACCGCACACTTACCCTACAGAACTATACCCATACAAAGTAAATATTCCACACACATACACTTAACAAAACCCTACACTAAACCATACATACATTACCTATCTATGCACTTACCTTAATCCGCACCCTAACCCAAAGGTCCGTAACTATCGCACACTTACCTTACGGGGCTATACCACAGACGGGCCAACTATGACAATTCGACATTTCTGATTTTGCTATTTAGTGCATTTGACATTTCCGTGTTTCACTGTTTACACGTCAACGGATTCGTATTCGACGGATTCTGCTTTTGTTTAATTAAAGTAGACCCAAACTTATTAAGTTGGAAATCCATAACCCACCCACCCATCCCCCCGCAAATGTAACTACCATGAAAAACTTCTCCAGAGCTAACTTTGGGCTCCTAAAAACAGAGGTGGCTAACTTCACGGCACCTATGCAAATGGGGAATAGTTGCATAACTGCCAAATCATACACCAATGCACTGTACGAACACATACACAAATGCATGGATCTCACCATACCCAGTAGAACCAAGACGCTCTCCTCCAAAAAAAGGAAGCCAATCTGGTGGTCTCCTGCCATAAACAAACTCTACAACAGAAGGAGGAAACTGATATGGAATAAGGTGAAGTCCCAAGACTGGAAAACCTCCCTTATCAGCCTCAACAAAAGTTGAGATCCCTCATCAAATCCTATAAATCTAGCTATGAAAACAGAATAGCAGCAGATAGTAAAGACAATCACAAGGCCTTCTATAGTTACATAAAGAATCTCCATGACAATACCCAGATTTGCTCTGAGCTACTGCACAATGGTACCTCCTATACCGAGCCAACAGATACTGCCAATATACTGGCTGACAGATTCAGTGCCAATTTTACCCCGCCAAAGGACCAGTCACAATACCAGTAGATTGCCAGGCACCCTGCAGTACTGCTGTACAGGTTAAAACACTGTCCAAGGCCAAGAATACAGCTTCTATGGGACCTGACAATATCCCAGGCTGTGTTCTACATGAAATACAGAGTGAACTGGCACCTCACCTGTGTGCCCTGTTCAATCACAGCCTCACCTCAGGCTTTGCCCCTACCAAATGGTGCACTGCTGCAATCATCCCTCTCCACAAAGGAGGAGCGACTACAAACCCTGGGAACTGTCGACCCATTAGCCTGACGAGTCTGATATGCAAAGCTATGGAAAGCATCATCATGGACCTTATAAAACAAGGATACAGGGAATCTCCAAATTTTGGATCCCACACAGTTTGATTTTGTGAAGGGTAGATCATGCCTGCTCAACTTGGACAACTTCTTTGAGTCAGTCACCAGAGCTGTGGATGAAGGCAAGGTGGTTCATACAGCCTACCTTGATCTGGCCAAGGCCTTTGATAACATTCCCCACTCAGGACTCATAGAAAACTCACTAAGCTAGGCTTCAACCCCTATATCACTAGGTGGGTTGCAAAGTGGCTCACAGGTAGAACCCACAGTGTGAAAGTAACTGACTCCAAGTCAGACTGCCCACCAGTCACGAGTGGAGTCCCACAGGATTCGGTCTTGGGTCCTCTCCTGTTTGGTATCTACTCCTCTGAAGTCTAGGACAACACGAAGGGAGTCTGGCTGACTAAGTTCACAGACAATTGCAAGTTGGGAGCTATTATTAACTCCCCAATTGTTGTTGACATCCTACAGAAAGGCCTCATTGAGACCAACGACTGGTGTCAGAACCATGGCCTTAAGCTCAATCCCAAAAAATGTGTCATTATCCCCTTTGGAAAAAAAACAGTTTCCATGAATTACCACATTGATGGTAGTCCACTGAACACAGAAGGTATTATAAGAGATCTGGGAACACAGGTTGACAGCAACCTCTCTTTTGACCACCACATTACCACTGTGGTCAGAAAGTCCTTCCAATTGGCACATCTCATTACTAAGAGTTTTGCATCCAAGAAGAAAGAGGTCATTGTCTCCCTCTACTCTTCCTTCTTTAGGCCAATCATTGAGTACAATGCCCCATTTGGCATGTACCTCACTAAACATCTGCAACAACTGGAGAGCCCGCAAAAGTACCTCACAAAGAGGATCCTAGGCCTTAAACATTTGTCCTATATGGACAGACTCAAAAATACTCCAGCTATTCTCTGTCTCATATCGCCTACTTAGAGGTGATCTCTGCTTGACTTACAAATCCATGTCTGTCCCAGCTGTATTAGAAATGCTACATCTAAAGAAATTCCAATCCCTCAGCACCACACGCTCCAGAGACCTCAATCTCATTACCACAATAACAGAACATGCTGGAGGGACAGGTTCATAACCCAGAGACTGCCCATGCTATGGAATAGACTTCCTATACATGTCAAGCAGAGTGCCTCACTGGTCCTCTTCAAGAGAAATTTTGATGAGTGGATGGCAAATAGAAAATTCACCCCACGGATCACTCCAGTGGCTTTACTCGACAGAGGCACTGGGAACTAAGGTCGGGCGCCACGATGTCAGGGTAGTCCTATGGGCTAGGCTTGTAAAGGCTCCAGGGCCATTAGCCTAGTACACACCTATGAACCTATAAGAACAGAAGAAGAATACCCTCTACTGCTTGAAAAAGTAAATCAGATATCTTGCAAAGTCCTCTGAAGCTAGTTACAAACTTAAATTAACATCTCTAGCTAATGATAATCATAAGGCATTCTTTAGCTACATCTGAAATCTAAAAGAGAATGCCCAACTATGTGACAAATGTATAGTGGATGGCACCTCTCAAGCTGAACCTGAGGAAATTGCCAACCTGATAACTGACAGTTTTGGCACAAACTTCACCCCTCTTTCCCCACCAGCCATACCCCAAAGCATACCTGACACTAGTCCTCTACCTGGTATCTCCAAACAGCAGGTCATAGTCACACTCTTCAAGGCCAAAAACCTGGCCTCTATGTGACCAGATAACATCTCAGACTGCTTACTAAATCTAAAACAAGACCTATAGGAATCACTTGGCACTTTCTTTAACCTCAGCTTAAGCACTGGCTTTGTTCCAGCAGATTGGAGAACAGCAGCAGTAATCCCCTTGCACAAAGTGGGTCCATCAACTGACCCTGGGAACTACAGACCCATAAGCCTAACCAGCCTTATCTGCAAGCCAATGGAAAGAATCATCATGGACCTTATCAAGAAGGACAAAGGTGACCTTCAAACTCTTGACCTGACCTACTTTGGCTTCATTAAGGTTATATCATGCTTACTGAAACTAGTGAACTTCTTTGAACATGTCACCAAAGCCCTGGAAGAAGGCAAAACTGTACCTACTGTCTATTTTGGCTTAGCCAAGGCTTTTCAAACAACTCTCCACTCAGATATAATTGAGAAACTCTCCCATCTGGGGATTAACCCATACATCACTAGATGGGTAGCCAACTGGGTCAGTGATAGAATGCATACTGTCAAAGTTGGGGATTCCACCTCTACCAGTAGACCAGTTACCAGTGGCGTACCACAGGGATCTGTGCTGGGTCCTTTACTGTCTGCAATCTATTTCTCAGAAGTCCAGCTGAAAGCAGATGATCTGTGGCTTATCAAGTTTGCTGATGATTGCAAACTGGGTGCAATCATTGAGTATCAGATTATGTTAACATATTACAAAAGAGTCTAACACAGACAAATGATTGCTGCTAAAGCCACAAACTAAAACTAAATGCAAAAAGAGTGCATTATTATTCCTTATGACAAAGAGGAAGTCCGTGCAAATTACAATATTGACAGCACCTCCTAAGCTCAAATCCAGTGATGCAAGATTTAAAAAACACAGGTTGATAGCAATCTAAACTTTGTTCATGTGTCCACAGTGATAAGGTAAGCCTTCTATACTGTGTACCTAAGTAAGGGAATCACATCCAAGACTAAGGATGTTATATCTCGTCTGTACTTGAGCCTCATTAGACCACTAGTAGAATGCAATGCACCCTTTTGCATGTACCTCATCAGACACCTGCAGCAGCTGGAGAAAACACAGAGGTTTCTCACCAAGAAAATTCAAGGCTTCCAAAACATACCTACATGGAAAGACTGAAAGCCCTAAATCTTACAGGCTGCTGAGAGGCAACTTGTGTCTGGCCTACAAAGCATTCTCTGATCCTGCCCTAATGGAAATGCTGTATATCTGCAAATCAAATGGGACAAGAGTCACTCACTCCAGGGATCTCAACCTAGTCTGTAACATTAACAAAACATGCTGGAGAGTCAGGTATATCACTCAAAGATTGCCACTCCTCTGAAATAAACTCCCAATTCATGTGAAGCAGACCTCAATAACCATATTCAAGCTCAACCTAGACAATTGGATGGGATTTATAAATTCACCCTGGGGATGGCACATATGTCCCTCATGGACAGGGGCAGTAGGTTCTGATCATAGACTCACTCTGCGAATAACAGCCATCTAACCATGGTCAATTAGGGAACATGGGTATAACATAATTAGGCTTGTAAAGGGCCTAGGGCCATTAACCTAGTAACCTCCTATGAACCTATGAGGTTAAAAAGATGGCAGGATTTGAATGAACTATGTAATGTTTGGCTGACAATGATTGGGTAGATTATAAGTGATGTATAATGTTTGCAACTAAAATTATGTCAGTATGGTCTGTGATGTAAAATACTTGCAAATGAGACTATGTCAATATAGTTTCTTTATATTTATATAAATGTATGATTGCTTATGTCACAAGTGATAATTTAATAAAGATGCTTCTTGTTTAGAAAAAAATAAAAAAAAACTGACTTCAGCAGCCCAAACGCATGCTCTGTGATATTTCTTGTTTGACCATGTGCCTCATTATAACATTCTTTGGTGGGTGTGCATTTCTAATATACATCATCAGCCAAAGTTTGAGTGAATATCCTGCATCCCCTACTAAATGACCTTGTGGTATACACCCCCTTGGAAAAACTCTGGTACAGGTAAGAGTTGTGCCAGATATGGGAGTCGTGATAACTGCCAGTGTTGCCAGCACACACATTCAGGATAATTCCCTTAGCATTACACAAGACCTGGTAGTTAATGGAGTGGAAGACCTTTCTGTTTATGTACACCCTACCCTGTCCCCAGGGTGGTGCTTTGATTTCAATGTGTGTGCACACAGAACTTCAGAGAAGTGTGCTACAATGTAGAAATGCTGCATAGTTATAGCTCAGGAATACAGGGAGAATGTATGTAGTCTCTGGCATGTTGTAGCATAGCATTCAGGAATTGATGGAGAATCCTGGATGCTGATGCCTGTGACATCCTCAACACATACTACTCAACTGTACAAATTTTTGTCAAATGTTCAGATTTTTGCCTCATATGTTTTGTCCACTTTTCATAAAATTGTGATTTTCTGGCAAATTAGTGGCAAATCATTAAAGACTGAAGTTAGAAAATAATGACAGACGTTTGAGTTTCAGACTTCACACCCTTCAGAAAATTCAAGCTAATGCAATACCTGTTATTCTATCAACTTTTTAAGTTTGTAAGAGCAATATTTAACATTTTGTCCCTATTTTTGGGCTTTTGTCCCTCTTTTATATATGGCTTTGTTCAGATTTCTTGCTCAAAGGGGTTGAGAGGTATGTTTAGCATATCCCCCGTTGGTCTTTGGAAGGCTCCTGTAGCTAATATTCTAAGTGCTGTCCTTACCTTAGTCTCCACAGATATTGGTTCCCTTCAGTTTTCCCTTGCTCTCAGTTGAAGACGAAAGAGGTTACACAGTTCCTGTAGTGTGTCTCTAACCACCCTGTAGTGCAATTTCCACCTCATGCAAACCTTGAAAAGTTAAATAGGTTCTATAAACCCTTCTCCTTCTTGACCAAGGTCTATTTGTAGCAGCAGCATAGAGTTGAGCCTGTTGCACACACACATGTAGAAGAGCAACAGTAGCCCCTAACATTCTTTCTGTGTAGTGTAGTTTATGTGGCTGTATCCCAATAAGTTTTGGAATTCAAGGGCAAAACTTGCACTGAGTGTACACAATTGCGTTATGGCTTGTTTAATAGCTCCTCTATCTTGGAGTGGTTGATTACCATACATTCAGCTGCTTATGCTGTAATTAGCAGTGCACGAAGCTGAAGTCATGGAATACCTGTGAAGTGAAAGATTTAATGTAGAAAGTCTAACACAGGTTATATCACAGCTTGAAGGAATGAGTCCGCCAAGTAAGGAGAAATAGGAGGAGCAGGAGACATCCAAAGAAGAAATATGGATATGGAAAAGAAATAGATTTAATATGGTGCAATATTTATGCAAAGGAGAAACCAAAACTAATCAATGGAAAAAGAGCAGCAGCAAATATATTTGAAGAGAAATACAGACAAAGGCATCCAGACATGGAAAACTTTACAATACAAAAAATATAAGGAAACAAAGAGGAAAAGTAGAAAACAGGGTTAGTAATCGAGAAATTAAAGAAATAGAGACTGAGGTTATGGAGTACCTGCGAAGTGAAGGATTTAGTGTAGAAAATTTAACTCTGATAACATCACAGCATGATAAAGCAATGGATCTGCAAATTAAGGAGAAACCAGTGGAATGGGGAACATCTGATCAGTTGCCATATGAAGATACTTTGGAGCCTTCAATGGGAAACCAGTACAAAAGTTCAATTGGAGTTTCAAAGAACAGGAAACTGTGGCAACTCTGATGCAGTCAATGTTGGGTAGTGATAGGCTAGTAATTTCCAATATGGAAGAGCAACAGATGACAAAAAATAAAACTGAAGGGAATGTGGCACAGGAAGATGCTCTGGAAATTTCTGTAGAATGCCCGCAGGAAATGGGAACAAAGAATGTGCGCTCAGTTTAGAAGAAAATGATCTAAAAGAAGAGTTGCTTGATTTAATAGAGATGGACAGACATATTGAGAAAGAAACAGACTACAGAAAGTAGTCAACAAAACCCCAAAACTTAGAAGTTTGATAAAACAAATGAACACAGTAATTAGGACTGTTCATAGAAATTCATGCAGTATAATGGAAGTAAATTGAATATATTACTGTGGAGCTAAATTATAATAACAGATAAAGTCTTACCACAAGAACACAGGACCGTAAGGGAAAGAAGGGGAAAATCAAATGCCATCATGGAAGCATCGACTAGAGAAAATTATAAAGCAATTAGGACAAGAAGTTTCACTATTAGAAGAGTATAGCAGAGGGAACAGATAAAAAAAATTACTCAGAAAGATAGACGTATGAAAGTTATAATGATTTTAAATGATTCAGTATGCCATAGTAAGCAAGTGAGATATTTTAGAAGGCATAGAAGGTAAAACATATATACATATGTTTTTGCAACATATTAATGTATATAAATACTTATGATTTAAACATATATAATGTTATAAATCATTTGACTTATCTAATTGACAAGCACAAGTAATATTATGATTATATCTTAGAAAAAACTGTCATGTGACATATTTTAAAGCAGCAGTTCAGATATATAAAATACAGATGGCTTTCTTCACAATGATTTATGTATAACTAGGAATTTACATTGCTGTGCAGTATGATTTGTAAACATATGTATGAGTATAAATATTTTATTTAACTGGCAATAACAAGTGTGAGAAGAAAGCTTTGGTGCAAGTAATTTAAAGTTTTTAAAACTGTTAACTGCATTTCTATGACAGAAAGTAGGGATATCCTAATATATGTAATGTTGGAACCATAATAGCCTAAGTTATTGAATCCAAATGAACATAAAACCTTATTTTTACTAACTTTTAATAAACTAATATATAGATATGCCCCTTTTCTCTCTCTCTTCCTTTCTCTCTCTCGGTTCCCATTATCAAGTTTATTAGAATGCTATTTTGATTATGAATGTATTATACAAAATAGATGTACATAGTAATATGAACTGTTTCAAAATGTCCTTATTTGTTTATATGAAGCTGATTTATAAATTGTTTAGCTTTGTCTTACTAGATAATCTAATTAAATGAGGTTAACTTAGGCTGGGTGCAATGTTTAATCCTAATATTATTTTCATCTGTTTATTGTTGTTTGTATATAGTTCTGACATCCACAACACATTTTATAAACTCATTGTCACTACAAGTAAAAATGAAGCTTATACAAAATCCCATAAGATTTTCAATAAATACAGCTATATTTATTGGTACACCTAAAGGAGGAGGTATAATATCACTTATTTTGTTAATTGTTATTCTGATTATAAGTTTTATATGTTTAAAAAAAGCCAAATGATTTCTCTAAAAGGAATTTCTTTAAACATTAATGGACTGAATAACCCATGGAAAAGGGCAGGCTTAATGAGATACATTAATTTACATAGGGCTAACTTAGTATTCCTTCAAGAAACACATCTCCTGAAAAGGGATATTGATAAATTAGCCACTAATGAATATACAGTCTTGGTTAGTTCAGAACACACTCAGAAAAAAAGAGGAGTGGCTATTTTATGGAATAAAAGTATGCCCATACCTAAAATTATTAAATCTTATGGAGATGATAAAGGAATGTTTTGTATAGTTACAATACAGATTAATGGAAAGACATATACATTAATCAATGTATATTGGATACCAGGAATTGGCATTAATACAGTGAAACATCATCTTGATAAGATCATATCATTTTCTATAGGAGATATTATTTTAGCAGGTGACTTTAATTGTATCCTACATGAAAAAGATACTACTACTATAGGAAAAAGGAAAATTACATCTAATGCAAAACATTTAAAGGATTTTGTTAACTTATATCATTTGAATGATATTAATAATCAGATAGATTCAAAATCATTACCATACACTTTTTTTTCTAACAGATATAAAACTTATTCAAAAATAGATAGAGTCTTTATTTCTAACCAGATGGTAACAGACTTAATTAATTCTAAAATCATTTCGTGTCCTATATCAGATCATAATTCAATTGTCTTTGAGTTTATGATAAAAAGTACTTACAATGTTCAGATCAAAAGGATACCAGCATACTTAACTCAACTAAAAGACTATAAAGATTATATACTTTCAGAAGTGCAACATTTTTGAGACTTAAACAATACACCTGAAGTCTCCATTGTTTATGTTTGGGATGCTTTAAAATCATACTTATATGGACAAAGTATCAGATGGTATAATAATAAAAGGAAATCTTGGGACAAGGAATTACTAGATATTCAAAGTAAATTAGACTCATATAAACAAAATAATAAAGAAAATATTATGGACAAAAAAGTTATTGAAGAAATAAATAAATTAAATGAGAAATACAAAGAAATTTTAACTCATAAAGTTAAAATAACATTAGAGAAATATAAGTTTTGTCTTACTCAATAAGTCCCAAATACTTACATAGACTTAAAAATAAAACAAAAAGGTTGAATAAGCAAAATCATATCAAAGAAATGTTCTCCAAGGAAAAAGAAGAATGTTTCTAGTTTACCAGAAATATTGGATGAATTTAGAAATAACTTTCACAAAATTAATCATAATAACATTAACATGGAGCCTAAAGATAAAATAAAGAAATTTATAACTACAAACATGAACAAAAAACTTAATAAACAACAGACTAAACTATTGGATAAAAATATTTCATATACAGAGGTTGTTACACAAATAAACAAGCTTAAATCAAACAAATCACCAGGTAATGATGGTATTATACCAGAGATCTATAAAATTCTTCCCAAAAGTACATACTCATTAATACATAAGGTTTTTATTTTGGCCCAAAATGAGTTAATAACTCCCCCATCTTGGCAATACACATTTATCTCACCAATTTTAAAACCCAATAAAGACCCAACCAGATGCACTTCATATAGACCTATTTCATTACTTAATGTTGACTATAAAATGTTTATGAGTATTTTTGCTGATAGATTAAAGACAATCATCCCAGGCATTATAGATATAGACCAGACAGGCTTTATTGTAAATAGAAATACTTTTGATAATATAAGGAGAACTTTAACGTTAATTGATTTTGCAAATAGGAAAAAGAAAGATTTAACACTTATTAGTCTCAATATAAGTTCAGCATTTGATTCTGTAAGTTGGGACTACTTGTTTATCTTACTGAAGTGCACAAACTTCTCAGATGCATTTGTAAATCTAATTGAACATCTATATAAAGCAGCATTGGCTTACATTAAGATAGGAACATATGTCTCACAAAAAATACCCATTTTAAAAGGTACAAAACAAGGGTGTCCACTCTCTCCACTATTATTTACTTTAATAATGGAGCCTTGGGCTAATTTGATTAGAAACAGTGCTGATATAGAAGGATTTGATATAGATGAAAATACAATATCTAAAATTCAACTTTTTGCAGATGATGTTCTAATTACATCAGCAGGATCTAACTCTTCTATGCAGTCCTTATTTGATAAAATGATGGATTTTAAAAACATCTCTGGTTTAAAATTCAATGAAGAAAAAACTAAAATATTACCAATATACACACGAAAAAATGTCCTCATTAGTGATTTTAGCAAATATATACCCAATTCAGGTCAGATAACATACTTAGGTATAATATTAACTAAAGATATCAAATCTATTATACATAATAATTATAGTACCTGTCTTCTTAATATACAAAATCTTTTCAATAGCTGGAACAATATGTTTTTTACCATGGAAGAGAGACTCACAATTATTAAAATGATAATATTCCCTAAGATATTATACTTAATACAATCAATAATACTCCCACCTACAAAAATAATTATTAAGAAATTGAATTCACTAATGTTAAATTTCTTATGGGCACCTAATAGACCTAGGATCGCATTAAAGAAACATACTAATAGCTGGTCTCAAGGGGGCATTTCATTTCCAGACTTTAATTTATATACTATCTCTTCTATTATAAAAGTTATTACTTTGTTAATAGATCAGTCATATGTTGCAAGATGGAAATATTACTGGGAACTAATTAGTATTCACTTCATGAAAATCTCTTTAGCACATTAAAATATTATTGTAAATAACACCATGTTATGGTTACTAAAAGAATTTTGTACTTCAACCATTACACCAAAATATATAGTTAGTTACCCATTAAACATTATTATCAGTTATCGTAATTTTATATTCATGCATCCTAGGTATAAGGAATGGAATTTTATTCTATTCCCTATAATGTATACACAAGGTATGCTTTTGTCAACCACTTCTGAAAGAACTCTTTTAGTCACAGAGAATGATCTAAAGTATTGGTATCAGTTGCTGTCTGATAATAAAGTAAAAAATTTAGACTTCTTAAAGCAAGAATTTGATTTGAGAGAAACTTGTTGGTTAGAAGTTCAGACCTTTAGACAACATCTTATTAATAAAATTGATTTAATGTATTTAACAGTTAAAGAATCTGTTCCAATACTGATTGATTACTTGATATTAAATTTACAACATAGAGTTTCTGATAAAGGTAAGCTCTCATACATACATAAAATTATCAGAGAAGAAACTCATTACAGTACAGATACCTATTGGAATTATTTCATTTCCATTAATGGTGAACCACCAAAACAACAAGATAAACAATATATATATTGGAATCTGCTTATAAAACTACTTCTTCCATTAATTGGAGACTTTTTACTTGGAAATTTTTACATAGATCCTTCTATACACCTTTAATGATGAATAAAATAAATAATAAATACAACTTATGTAAAAGATGTAATGTAGAAATTAATGCTGATTGGGCACATATGTTTTATGACTGTATAAAATTGAAGGAATATTGGAAATTAATCAACGATTTTTTGCAGGCCCTTTTCACAGATAATTTCACTGTTTCTAAATCACTTATATTATTTAACACACCTGCTCCTAAAAGCGTTAAAAAAGTTAAGCTTCCCTTGTTATGGTCTATTCTAGCAGTGGCTAGAAAAATAATAACCAGAAATTGGATTTCAGATACCCCTCCTTCATTTAATGAATTTAAAAATGTTATGACTGAAGTGTGTCATATGGAATTGATGACAATAAAATCAAGAACTACTAGAAAAAACATCTTATTATATTATATGGGATACTTTACAAAACCTGTTAAAAAAATCTTAGTTTCAATAGCATGACATTATAGTTTAATCAATTGATTTGATTCGTAGTGGATGTCTTTGTAAATACTTTGGTTATTTTATTGAATGTTATAACTATTTCTATTTTAATTACTTGTATAAAATTGTTATGATATTTATTTTGTATGTTAAAAACAATAAACTTGTTTTAAAAAAAAGAAAGACGTGATAAAAGCAATGTGCAGTATCAGAATAGATCAGGATCTATCATGCACCATCGCAAATAATAAGCTAAAAATATCAGTACAGGTAGAGAAACTTGGAAAATATGCAGATAAATATAAAGGAAAAAAGTACAAAATAAGCAATTTATTGATGACCTTAAAAAGTTTTATAGAGAATTGGAAAACAAGGCAAAAGGAACTGAAACACCACCAAAAAAAGAAGAAATAGAGACCTTTTGGATAAATATCTATGAAGATCTTGTGGGGCATAGCAAAGATGCTGAATGGATAAAAGATGCAAAAGAAAGAATAAGAAGTTCAAATGTACAGGCAATGAAATGTGATGATGTAATGGCCAGAGATATTGAAACAAAGTTAAGAGAATCTCTTAATTGGCAGATCCCAGGCCCAGATGCAGTACCTAACTTCTGGCTAAAAGTATTAACATCTTTACATAAAGATATAGCCATAAGTAAGAACTATTTATATGTGCACGTTGAACAGACACCAACTTGGTTAGCAACAGGAAAAACAATACTCCTACTTAAAAGCAAACCTGCAAGCTATACTAAGAACTATAGACCAATAACTTGCCCACTGACGACATATAAACTATACAATGAAATTGATACCAACAGAGTTTTTAGCCATTTAGAAGAAAACTCAATCATGGCAATAGAACAAAAGGGTATCAAAAGAAAGTCATATGGAACAAAGGATCATTTGTTGTTAAACACAATCATTATGGAGAACTGTAAAAAGGAGAAGAATCTAAGTATGGCATAGATAGACTACAAAAAAGCAGTTGACAGTATCCCACATTCATGGATAAAAGAGTGCTTAAAAATGTATAATATACCCTCTACACTGATTGATTACATTTCAGTGACCATGAAACAGTGGCAAATCACTTTGCAGTTAAGCCATGATAAAAGACAAATTATTATTCCAAGGATAAACATTCAAAGGGAGATATTCCAGGGTGAACCTGTCACTGCTGCTCTTTTGTCTTGGCCTTAACCTATTAAATTGTCCACTTAGATTATGTCATGGCTACAATTAAGCTCCCAGAAAACAATAAAGTGTAAAGACTTCTCATCTTCTTTTTGTGTATGATTTAAAACTCTATAGTTCATCAGATGGGAAACTGAAAGCACAACTGAAAGTTGTCAAAACATCTTCAGATGATATAAGAATGTCATTTGGTCTTGATAAATGTGCAAAAGCAACCTTTAAAGCAGAAAAGCTGCAGCACCAAGAAAACATCAGCCTGGGCCAGGACTGTAATATAAAAGAGCTTGAGCAAGAGTGAGTATATAAATATTTGGGAAATGATGAAGGATCAACAACAAAACATGAACAAATGTGAATCAACTTAGTAAGGAATATTTTAGAAGATAGGCCGCAGTGGTGCAGCGGTTAGTGTTGTCGCCTCACACCAAGAGGTTCTCCAGTTCAATTCTCGGCTGGAGCACCTTCTGTGTGGAGTCTGCATGTCCTCCCCATGGTTGAGTGACATTTAAAAGACATGCAGGTAGGTGCGTGCGTGAATGGGTGTGCCTTCTTTGAAGGTTGGGTGTTGGGCTGGCACCTCAGCACTGTAAAAATCCACTGCCAATCATTAGCAGACTGGGGTTCCTCTGTGGTGACCCCTAACTAGAAAAGCCAAAAGACAGTAGTAAAATTAATACTGAAAATGGCGCTGATATCTAGGAACAAAGTCCAAGCTATAAACCAATTTGCACTTTCTGCACTAGCTTACAGTTTTCAAGTGACTGACTTACTCCAAAAGGTTTTGGATTGGTTAGACAGGAAAACAAAATAGATGTTTCATGCTTATCAAATGTATATCAAGACCATATATTCCCAATTCTGAAGGAAGTATGGGCCTCCTCGAAATGGACTACATGTATAGATCTGCAATCATAGGACTGCATACATATCTGCTGACTTCACAAGACTCAGACATAGTGAAAGTTTTAAAACATGAGGAAAATAAGTCTAAGATAACTTCTCTGCATACTTTAGCAGAAACATATCGGTGTTAAGCGGAAATGAAAATCAAACTAGAAGCAGATAAAAATCAGACAGCAACTGAATGTGCCAAAAAATGAAAGAATATAAGGTGAAGGATCAGATGAGAAGGCAAGAAATCTGTAAAATGCATAAATATAGTTGCAAGTATAGAAAACCCTTGGAACAATGTCATGTTGATGAGGATTGAACACAGAAATGGTTAAGGAGAGGTGAATTTAAACCAAAAGATGAAGTGTTAATCTTGGCCACCGAAGACAGTGGACTACCTACATGTTGGTTTACAAAGTCCATTGAATATGTGGGAGAAATAGACAAATGTAAGTTTTGTAAAATAGAATTGGAAACAGTCACACATCTTGTTGCTGGTTATAATGTACTAATGGCAGAAGGACTGTATACTGAAAGGCATAACAATGTGGCAAGACTGCCGCATTGGGATTGTGCAAACATTATAATATTGAAGTATCTGAAAAACATTGGAAACATGAGCCAACAATCATTATAGAAAATTATGAAGTTTTTATCACATTGGATCACCCATTACCAACAGTTCAAAAAAAGGATGCGAGAAAAACAAATATAGTAGTTCATGAAAAGAAGACAAAAGCAGCATTGACTATTGAAATTATTTCACCCAGTGACTGCAGTGTCTTATGTATAGACAGACATAAAGTTATAAACTACCAGGAGTTGCAGGCAGAAATGAGGGCAATATAGAAAGGATATCCTGGTAGTTCTAATAGTAGTAGGAGTAATGAGTCTTATAAAAAAGAATTTACAATCATACTTAGATATGTTACTGATACATGTAACTCCATATGAGTTGCAGGAGGAGTCAATACTGGGTATATTGCGGGTGCTGTGAAGAGCACTTCTGGCTAACATCAAATATTGTACAATACTAATTTCATGAACTTTAATCATACTTTGACTTAGGAATGGGGTCCATTCCCATCAAGGTATTAGAAACCCAAAATACTTGGAATAATTAAAAAGCCCGAAGATATGGGAAACCTACTGGCTGACAAATTCAGCTCCAACTTTACCACTCTCTTCCCCTCAACCTTCCCTCAGGAAATACCATCAAATATATCTTCTTGCTATTACTAGGGAACAGGTTGTTAATGCTCTGTCTAAGGCCAAGAACACTGCATCAATGGGCCCAAACCATATCCCAGGATGCCTTTTAAATAGCATGAAACATGAGATGTCAGGCCCTCTAGAAATGCTATTTAACTGTTGCCTCCAAATAGGCTTCCTGCCTCATGGATGAAGAAAGCAACAGTCATCCCTCTACACAAAGTTGGGTCATCTATAGACCATGGAAACTACAGACCCATAAGTCTCACTAGTCTTGTATGCAAAGCCATGGAAACAATTATTATGGGAGTGATCAGTAATGACATAGGAAACCTCCAGACCCGACCCAATTTGGTTTGGTTAAGGGCAGATCATGCCTACTCAACCTGATGAACTTCTTTAAGAAGGTCACCAAAGCAATGGATGAAAGCAAAATGGTTCACACTACCTTTTTTGACCTGGCCAAGGTATTTGACACAATACCTCAGTCATACATTGTTGACAAACTCAAGGGGTTAGGTATAAACCCTTATGCCACCCTCTGACTAGCCAGCTGGTTCACAGACAGAACTTAGGAAGTTAGAATTGAGGAGTTCACCTCTACAAAGAGGCCAGTCACAAGTGGTGTTCCTCAGGGATTGGTCTTGGGACAACTTATTTTTGGCATTTACTTTGCTGAAGTCAAGGCCAGTGTCACTGGCCTCTGGCTGACTAAATTTGCAGATGATTGCAAATTAGGAGCAGTCATAGAATCTCTCACTGACACAAATGTTTTTTTTAGGCAGGGCTGGCACAAATGACTGGTGTTAAAGCCATAGAATAAAACTAAATGCCAAGGCATGCATAATAGTATCCTTCAGGAGGTCATTCACTTCTGGTAACTATCATGCTGACAACACACTCCTGAAAGTTGACCCAGCAGTCAGGGACTTGGGGACACACATACACAGTAATCTAGCATTTGAGCATCATGTGTCTACAGTGGTGAGGAGATCATTCTATGTTGTACAACTTATAAACAAAGATATGGTATCTATGTCCAAGGAAGTCATTGTTGTACTGTATTCAGCATTTGCCATCCCTGTCATTGAGTACAATGTCCTCCTTGGTATGTACTTAACCAGACATATCCAACAACTGGAAAGTAAACAGAGGTTCCTCACTAAAAGAATACAGGGCATAAGTAACATGTCCTACGCAGACTGCCTCAAGGCCCTATCCCTCTATTCTGTCTCTTGCAGGCAGTTGAGGTGAGATCTATGCCTGGTATACAAAGCGTTGTTAGACCTTCACCAGAAGTACCTCTTCTAAAGACTTAAACCTTACCTGTGATATAAATAAGACCTGCTGGAGAGACAGTTATGTATCTCAGAGACTCCCCTTCTCTAGAACAAGCTCCTCATCCATGTGAAGAAGAGTTCCTCCCTACCCCAATTCAAGTGTAACTTGGACAATTGGATGGTGAACAGGAAGTTCACTCCTGGTTTGGCATCTACATCTCTAATGGACACAGGCAGCCTGTAAATGTTCATCTCTCTGATACCTGCTTGTAAATGTTTCATCTTCCAAGCCCCTGCTTACTCTTATCAAGGATACCAGAATATTTCAGAGATTTGGAATGCATGGTTAGGCTAAAAAGGACCTTGTGGTTGTTAGCCTAGTAAACACCTATGAACCTATTTACCCCCAGGTACCCCCAGACATCTCCCAGGAAACACCATCTTACATAACCCCTCCAGGTATCAATAGGGAGCAGGTTCTAGCTGTGCTCTCTAAGGTCAAGAACAGAGCTTTGAGGCCTTGTATAATATCCTTGTAGGCTTCCTTAATAGCCTAAGATATGATCTATCAAGGCACTGGAGTCACTAATCAACTATAGCCTCTGAACAAACTTTGTGCCATGTGAAAGGAGGACTGCAATGGTCATCCTTCGCAAAAGGGTAGACCAACAACAGATCCCAGAAACTACAGACCCATTAGTCTGATTAGTCTGATATGCAAAGCTGTGGAAAGAATTATCATGGAAGTGATTAACAATGATATAGGAATCCTTCGGATACTGGACCCTACCCAATTTGGTTTTGTCAAAGGCAGATCATGGCTACTAAACTTGGTGGACTTCTTTGAGAAGATCACCAAGGTAATGGAGAAGGACAAACTGTTACATACTACCTACTGTGATCTGGCTAAGACATTTGCTACAATATCCCAATCAGGCATTGTAAACAAACTCACATAATTAGACATGAACCTCTATGCATACCTCTCAATATCTTAGAGAAAGAAATCTGGACAAAGACACAAATAATTGGAGGACAAAGGCCACAAAAATAGGGACACTTTTTAAATACTTCTCTTACAAACTTATAAAGTTGATAGAATAACAGGTTTTTCATTATCATTAATTTTCTGAAGGATATGAAGTCTGAAAATCAAATGTCTGCTATTATTTTCTGACTTCAGTCCTCAATGATTTGCCAGAAAACTTCAGTTTTATGAGAAACAGACCAGAAATATGAGTCAAAAATCAGGACATTCTGCAAAACTCTGGGCAGTTGAGCTATGCCTCTATGTAACATGCTGGAATGTCAGGTGGCTCACAGATAGGACCCAGGAAGTTAGAATAAGAGAGATCACCTCCACAAAGAGGCCAGCCACTAGCAGAGACTCTCAGGGCTCTGTGCTGCGTTCACTCCTCTTATTGAAAACTAGGAGCAGTCATAGATACTGATATCTTATGGGAAGATCTAATGCAAACAAATGACTGGTGCTAGATCCACGGCTTAAGCCTCAGTATCAAGAAATGCATATAGTATCCTCTGGGTGGTCAGCCACTCTGGAAAACTACCTCATCAATAAAACACCCCTACGAGTAGACTCAGTAGTCAGGAAATTGGAGACGCATGTAGATAGTAACCTGGCCTTCGATCAACATGTCTACAGTAGTAGGAAAGTCATTCTATATCACTCAAGTTATAAGTAATGGCATGGCATCTAGGTGTAGGGAGGTCATCATGCCACTATATCTGGCCCTCATCAGAACCATCATTTAGTATGTTGCTTCCCTCAGTATGTACCTCATTAGGCATATGCATCAATTGGAACATCCACAGAGGTTCCACACAAAAAGAATAGAGTGGATAAACACAATGTCCTATACATATCACCTCAAAGCCCTGTCTCTATACTCTGTTTCCTACAGACTGCTAAGAAGTGATCTATGCCTGGCATACAAAGCATCCTTGGATTCTCCTCTGATGGACCATTTGCATTCCTACAGAATGAAGAGCATCAAAACTGCAAGATCTAAGGACCTAAACTTTGCTTACAATGTAAATAGGACATGTCTGAGGCACAGGTATGTATCTCAGAGAATTACCATTCTCTGGAATATACTTCTCTGGTAAAGCAGAACCCCTCCCTAACCCTATTCAAGTGTAACCTGGACCAGTGGATGGCAAAGCAAAAACTCACTCAAGTCTGGCACCTATATCTCTGATCAACAGAGGCAGTCATTAAATCATTCCCTAGCTAACAAACACTCTTTAGAATGATCTCTAAGGCACAATAACTTGTTGAATGGATAGAGTTATAAAGGTCCTAGTGGTTGTTGGCCTGATGCACATATGAAGCTAAGAGTACTGCAGGGTGTACATGAGGATTTCCACCAGTACATAGAAATTGTAGAGCCATCTCCAACACCGTGTGTACATTAGTAAGGAAGAGTAAGTGGTGGACAGGGATGAGGATGGGGTACTGTTAGGACATGTGGGGGCATGGCACATCACTTCTCAGGAAAGTAGTGTAAGTATTATGGTGGACCTAATATAACAGAAGTCATTCAGACCTCATCAACATTCATCTGCATATAACAGAACCTCTCATTCGAGGTCCTGGTCAAGCAGAATTGTGAGATCAGTGTCTGTAGGATTACCTGCATCCAATAGGTCATGTCATTGCAGCAAGTCACCATCAAATTCACATGTCAGCACTTCCTCATGATCACAGGCACCATCACCTGCATTATTATTAGGGGATATTGTTTATGACACATCTGACCCACTGTTACTCATGTTTGACATTGCAGGTAATGGAAAATGACCTGTTATTTCACCAGTATCCATTTCAGTAGACTAAAGTCACTGCTTAAGGTAATACAAAATGTTTTAAAAAAAGTATATATCTATATATATAGCTATATCTATCTATCTATATATATATATATATATATATATATATATATATATATATATATATATATATGGGTCCCCTTCAGTAGATCGAACATATAACAAGTTCAAACCTCATATGGCCGAGACCATATGTTCAAACTTGTAAATATTCGATCGGACTGAATGGAGATCTCTGTATAGTGCAGAATGGGAAAATTTCCCTTTTCTGCAATGTAGTGCGATCTCGGAGTTGGTATATTTAAGTAAGGGGCATAGCCCCTCTCTGAATGTTTAATTTTGTTTTTGTTGTTTTACATTAGTGTTTGAACTATTACAAGTTCGAACATATGGTCTAGGTCATATGTGGTTCGAACTTGTAATATATTCGATCTACTGAAGTAGATCTATATATATATATATATATATATATATATATATATATATATATATATATATATATATATGTGTGTGTGCGTGTGTGTGTATGCAGAATTGGAGGAGGGAAGGAAAATTGCAGAATGTAATGTACTTCAGTACTAGGAGGCTTTTTATGTAGCGTGATGGTAATGCTTACAGTAAGAGAAAAAAAAAACAAATACGGAAAAAAGGGAAGGGGGTAATTTGCAGAGTGTAATGTGTAACAGTATCAAAGGTCCATTCAACACCATGAATGTCAGTTCAGTAATGTTACTGTGGACAGTTGCACAAAAGATAATAAAAAAGAAACATACTCCATAAAAAGGGGACAGGAAAAGGCAAAGTAAAATAATGTACACGTTAGGACTGGAAAAAAATAACTACAGTCATCTCACCTTAGAAGATCCTATCTCCCCAGATGAAATGTGCAAATTTGATGGAAGTAGGTGTGGCATTGGCTGAGATCCTGTGGGGCACAAAAACAAACAAACAAAAAAAAAAAGAATAGACAGTGTGGTACATGGAGGGGAGCCACTGGGCATATCTACGGCTACTAATAAAATATAGGAGTACAGCTACTGACATTAATGATACAATTTTGCGTTTAAATATGAATCTAAAGTGCAGGAGAACTGATATATTTAAAAAGAAATGTTTGCCACTTTTAACCACAGCACTGAATCTTGCTGATACAAGCAATACACATAAATGGGAAAGTATGAAATTCGTGTACTCAACAAATGATGCTCCATGACTGCATTGTATTTATCACTGCTGTGGGTTCAGCCTTTGCTTTACATATCACTGCAGTGTTTCTCTGGGAAGTATAATAATTAGCTAATAAATTTCTATGCAGAATGCATAATAGCATGTATCTGCATATGCAGATGTTTATTACTTTTTATGCAATAACGGCTCATTGCCATGCAAAAATGAGAACATTGATTGGCCAGTCCAAATAGTGTACCTGTTGTAAATCGAAGGTATACCAATAGAAAAAAGATCAGCCACTGAAGAACCATTGAGCAGCTGGACTTTTCGATTGGTATATGCTACTGATAACACACTAAAATCTGTGAAAAATCAGGTACTTTTTGTAAAACTAAAACAGAACCATACTAAATTTTCCTCATATTTTTTTGCTATTTGTCTATATTTTAACATTAAAAATAAAACAAACAAAAAAAAGCCAACCAAACAGCAACAGATACTCTGTTTTTCTCCATCACGTCTGTACTGATATACTGTGCAAGTGTGGGAATATAAGTCCCATACACATGTGCAGTACATCAATATAGTGAAGACAATGCAGAAGAAAACAAAAGTGCCATTATACAATTACATTGTTTGAGAAAGTTAAATAATTTCTTTATTTAATAATTTGATTGTATAAAAGCAATAATCCATTACTGTTTGTAGGTATATCAGGGTTTGTTTAATCACTCAGGCATCTTCCTCATGTTCAAACCACACCAACCATGGAGAAATCCTAAACCATACCAACAGTGGGAATCTTCTGATATACCAACACAGAGCTGTGCATTATTGGTTAAATACAAATGTGATGATGAATAATTTCTTTGTCAAAAGTCTATTGCTTAGCTAATCAACCCCTTTGATTTATACTTGCAGACGAAAAAAGGGATCTATACTGTTCTTGGGATGTCTTTCCTAGCACACATCAACCATTTCTTTCAACAGTTTAGTGACTGAATTTTAAGACACTTGAGCTTGTCTTAATGAGCTCACAATGTCTTGTATGTTCTTATTCTTACATTTCTCCTTCTCAGCACATACATTCTACTTAGAATTCTCCATCACTGGGGCGTTCTGTTTTAACAAATAATTTAACTCTAATGGTATATCATCCACACTTTCTAACTTCATTTCCTTAGAATATGACCTTACAGTAAGTGTTCCCTTCTCTTTATTTCTTCAAGTCAGTTTAACTCCTTGCTTTACAATATTTTCAGGTTGCAGTGACACTTATAGTCCCTCCGTTGAACACTCCTAAGCTGCAAAATTTTATTAAGTCCCTTCCCCACTACCAGTTCTGTTGTTGTAAGCTGCTGTCTGAGATATATTTTAACTTTTTTTTTTAACTGGTGCATGCTATTCTCTCTGTATCATTAGCCAATTGTTGATGCATTTATGGCTTTCTAAGACTATGCCTTGGTATTTGTTGGTTCCATATTCTCTAAAGAAAGCATCTGGTGTTTACTCCACTTTTTCTGGGATGGACAGAGGTACAGCTGTAGGCTTATTATGATGGCATGCTTTATCAAAAGAATTACCCTATTCCTATTGCTTTCACAATTTTTTTTAAAAAGGGGGAAATGTTTCTCTGTTATCATGCCATGTGTTATGGATCATTAGCAACTAGAAGGGCAACCTTTGATGAACTAGTTTGTACTTCTGTCTGTGTAATAAGATGCTTTTTATCATTCAGAATGCATACCATTCCTGTCGTTCTAATATAACCAGGTGTCTTTCTGCTCTTAAAGTAACGAGTACTAAAGAATAGAACTTACTTTATTTAAACACACATCACTATTTACAATATATTCTTTATAACACTACTCAGAACATTATTTTTACACAATGTATATATTTCTCGGTCATTTTGTACTCTTCTTTTAGGTGGGAACCACCACACTGTACAGCAAAAGTGTACCTTTTTATTTCCACCATATAGAATTCGGCAAGAGTCCAAAAGGTTAATGTTAATGTGTATCTGCATCATAATACTATTTAAACAGCTTAGTATCACATATATCCAGTGAATGATTGTATACATTATTCTGTTAAGCCCCCAACATTATGGAGTCATAATATCCTTTAGATAACCGTATTTTTGTGTTTGGATTTTAAGGGTAGGAAGGGACTGGTTCAACCATAGCACGAACCTAAGAGTGTGACAATTCCTCTGATACTCCATTAACTAAAATAAACCTCCCTTCTATATCCCAGCTTACTTGATTCCCTGACCAACTGCAGAATCTCTCATGGAATAAGGATGTGCTGCAAATGACTAGACTGCTTACAGCAGATAATGAAAGGGTTACTGCCTCCATTTAATGAACTTGTCTTCATTAATATTATGTTCCTCTTGCATATGCCAAATACCAATCTGTAGGACCTTAAAAGGTAATAGTCTGATGGGCATTGTCATTCAAGAAGATAAAATAAACACCTTATTTACTTTGGCAGGGACAAGAGTGACAGAAAGCAGATTCAAACCACCCCCCTTTGCTACCAGTAAAAATAATATACAAATTGAACACTCATTTACTAGATCATTAACTAAATGAGGTACATTTCAGCATGGAACTCAGAGCATACCTTTATGATGTTTAGGGCCACTGTATTATTCACTTAAAGCTTGTAGTAGATTGCAGTTCTACTTGTTATTGGCTGCTGCCTCATAATAGTTGTGATAGTGCAGTGTCTTACCACAGAACCCATGCTTACAACCTTAAAAGGTATGTATTATTTTACTAACTGACTTTTTTATCCTTCAGGTAAGGGTCTATATCATATGAGCGAATCGCACAAATTGCGAACGCTCATAATATCGAATGTACCGGACCTCAAAATGCTTTTTCTGAGATCATGGTACAGTGAAGAATGGGATATTTGCCCTTTCGTCACTGTAGTGCGATCTCAGAGTTGAAATATATATTTAGCGTGGGGGGGGGGGCACAGCCCCCCACAATAGGAAGTTTGAGGTCTGGTACTTTCGATATTATGAGCGTTCACAATTTGTGCGATTCACTCATATGATATAGACCCTTCAGGTAATTGGTTATAAGCTTGGTGCTGTTTTCTCAGCCAAATTTAGTTTTTTTCTAGTCCTCTCTGAAAACTTTACCATCTGTTTGCTGTGAAACTGTAAATGTCTGAGAAAAAGTCACCTGTAGATTCATAGTGTTTTGCAGTGCTTTACTCTTTCTGAACAGCTCTACTGTAACTGCAGTCTGGAGTAGCATATCCCTTGTGCTTCCAAAGCATGTATTAGACTAATGGTCCTATTACATAAAACTGTTCAGTGACAGCATAACAGATAAAGACTCCTCCTGCTGGTGTCAGGGTTGTTTCCCACTGTGCTTCCTTCCTACCACCAATTCCCCAGCTGTCCTTCATGATATTACACTTATAGAAGTGTGTCTCCACCCAGAACTCCATCTACTTCCCACTGCTCTTAAAGGCACACATGTCAGTATAGACATACCCTGGGCACAAGAATACACACACAATTCCTAGACTAGTACTTCCCACTGCTCTTAAAGGGATACACATCAATATAGACATACCCTGGGCACAAGAATACACACACAATTCCTAGACTATCAGTCTGCATTTAAGCACTTAACTTTCTTTCCTCTCTTATATTTATTAACTAACCACAGTGATCAAAACTTACACCATCCACATCACTCAGCTATCTACTCCTACTCCCCCTATATTCATACTGCAGTGTTCTAGCTCCTCTTTCTCTGACACATCTGTCTACAAAGCTACATACCATGCTTCATTTAAATACTGCTGCATCCTTACTCAATCTGTTTTATCACCTTACAACTTACCATTCATGCTCAATCTGTGTGCTTCACCCACTTCACCACTAATTGTTTCCAATATGTGCAAACACTTCCCCAATCTTTAATTCAAATTCAAATTACCAAACCCTGACATCTCACAAAAAAAAATAAATAAATAAAAAATAAATAAATAAATAACTGCTGGAGTTAAACCAAAACAAGCTTATCAAACATATCCATTGTTTTCTCTTTCTCTTACCACTCTTCGGGGATATTCATTCCAACTCCAGCTCCTCCTCCCATCCTGACTTTCCAGTAGCCTCCAAAACTCATCCCAAGCCAAACCTGCCATCCTACTCAGCTCACCCTTCTCCTTCAAAAATAGGGACCACACCATCATCATCAAAGCCATGAAAACCCAACCCACATATCTCTAACTCAACAAAACAGCTTAAATTCATTTCTTTAAAACTTATAGTATCTACAATAAAATATCAAAACTCCATGATTGGCTCTCCACAATAAAGCAGATATTCTTGCCATAACTAATACATGGCTAAAACTCTGTGTACTTGACTCTGAAATATCACTACCTGCCTTTAATTAATTAATTAATTTATTTACATTTGTTGACCGGGAGTGTCCGACTGGACATAGGTCCATTTTCAGCGGAGGCCCAGGAAGAAAAGCTTCACAGTTAAAATATACAGACAGTAGTTACATTGGATTTACATAGCAATTAACAATTTGATCAACATAGTAATTAACAATTACAAACATAGTTACAGATGAAAAACATAGTACATCAGTAGACAACTAGAATCTTTATCATCTGTGAAGCACATAACAGACATTAACAATTGTTACAATAAGAAGTTCCTGTTGTATAATAAGTAGTTAGGCTTATGAGCATTCGAGCTTGCTATAATCAAGGTAGTTAGTGGGGTGGAAAGAAAAGTAGTGGGTGGATGTGGTGGGTGATATTAGAGGGGGAGTTGCAAGGGCATAGCCAGCATGGTTTTTAGGTGCGCTTTTAGTAAAGTTTTGAAGCGGGTGCATAATGGTACAGAGGTAATTGTGGGTGGGAGGGAGTTCCATAATTTGGCTATGGCGCAAGAGAATAGTGCTTCTTCAACAGAGTTATTGGCTTTAGTGACCTGTAAGTGATTTTTGTTGCTGGATCTTAGTGGTCTGGTGGTGCAATAGGGTTGGAGTAGATTCTGGAGAGATGGGACTTTTAGTGGATGGTTTACTAATTTGTGGGCAAGTGTGAGTTGATACCATTGAAAAAGATGAGGGAGTTCAAGCCAGCCCAGTTCAGCAAGTGAGAGACAGTGGTGACTATGGTAGGATGCCCCTGTGGTGAATTTGGCAATTTTGTTGTAGCAGGTCTTGAGCTTGTTTAGATCGCATTGCCTTAGGTTGGTATATATTGGAGAGGCATAAAGTAGGGTGGAGATAAGGTGGGAATTTGCTACTGAAATCTTTGCTGCTTTGGTGAGAAGTTGCTTATTTCTGTATAACACTCCTAGTTTTTTGTGGACTTTTTTATGGTCATGGATATGTGAATGTCAAATTTTAGTTTATTGTCTATTTCCACTCCTAGCAATTTGGTGAGTTCTGTTGGGTGTATAGTGGTGTTGTCTTTTGCTATGATGTTAAAGTGAGAGTTGTTTTGAGTATGTATGGTGGGTTGGTAGATTAGTAGTTTAGTTTTGTTTGGGTTGAGTATTAATTGGGCATTGGATAACCAAGTTTCAACAGTGGAAAAGGCTTCCTGTGTGACTTTTTGCAGTTTGGGTAGGGATTGGGCTGAGAAGATGATAGTTGAGTCATCTGCGTATTGTATGAGTTTGCCATGTTTGGTAGCAGAGGCTAGATTATTGGTGAAAATGGAGAAGAGTAGGGTTTCAAGGATGGATCCTTGGGGAACCCCTGTAGAGACAGGTAGTTGGAGAGATATGTCATTCTGCCATGCAATGGATTGTTTTCGGTCATACAGGTAACTCTGAAACCAGTTGGTGACTGATTGTGAGAAGGATAGTTTATTGAGGACAGAGATAAGTTGTTTGTGTGGGACCATGTCAAATGCTTTAGACAGGTCTAGGAATGTAGCAGAGGAGAGATAGCCATTGTTTTTATGCAGAAGGATAGTGTTAGTAAAGGAGAGTAAGGCAGTGGTGGTGCTATGGTTTGGTCGGAAACCATGCTGAGTATTGGAAAGGAGGTTGTTAGTAAGGAGGTAGTCTGAGACCTGAGAGTGAATGTGTCTTTCTAGTATTTTAGGGAGTGGAGAGAGAATAGCTATGGGGCGGTAATTGATTAGTTCTGTGGAGGGTCCGCCTTTGTGGAGGGGAATTATATGTGATACTTTCCATAGTGTGGGAACGTAACTTTCTGACAGAGATTGGATAATCAAGATGGATACTGGGTAGGCTAGAGCATCAGCTGCGATTTATAAGTGTTCACTTGGGAGGTTGTCTGCTGCTAATTTGGTAGGCTTAAGTTTAGTTAAGAGTCTTTTTTATGTTATGTTAATAATGTCATCAGAGTTGATAGAACTATATCATCAGGGTTGATAGAACTAAAAAAAAAAAAAAAGGTGGTGGAATAGCTTTACTATACCCTGAGTATCTTGAAATTCTTTAATATGATAAACCTGTTCCCAAATTCCATAACTCTGAACTCCTCTCCCTTCTTAAACTAAATAACCATAAGCAACTATGTATTATAGTACTTTATATTTCCTCAGGAAATAATGCCACAACCTTAGAAAACATCATAAACTGGATCTCACATACAATTTACAATGAAAAGATGATCCGAGGTAATTTTCATTTCAATTGGCAGAATATCTCCAGAAAATATCCTTCAGCTAGTCTAAACCTATTTGGAATGACTCGACTCATTTCCTCTCCCACACATTATAACTATCCCAGAAACAGTGTCTCAATTCCTGGATAGATATTGGTGTCTGATTAAGTATGTCTCCAGTGGCACCCTCTCTGATTCTCTCAGTAATCACCTCCTTGTATATTGATACAGAATCAGTACCCATCATGTCAAGCAACACTTACTTAGAACTTACTGTAAACTCATTAATTTTAACCCTGATACATTTAACATAATTCTAAGCTCCTTTAACTGGTCTATCCTGAAAAATATTCCACTTGGTGAAGCTGTACACAGATTTAACTCACTTGTCCTGAAAACGCTCAATAATCTGGCTCCAACTAGAACAAAAAGAAAAAAGAATAAACATACTCCTTGGCTATCCACTCAAAGTGGGTACTTAATGTATGACAGAAATAGATAGACCTTGGAAAGAATGGTTAAAATATAGATCTTCCCAAAACCTACAACACTTTAAAAAACTACATAACCATACTAAAAGACAGATTATCACAGACAAGAAAATATACTTCAGTAACCCCTTACTAAATCAGTTTTCCACCCCTAAAAAATTCTGGTCATCTGTTCATAATATACTCAACCCTAGAATATTCACCATTCCTAATTCTGCCCCAAATAAGGCTCCCTCTGAAATAGCTGCTTGATTTAACATACATTTTATAAAAGGGATTAAAGCCCTGACTAAAGATTTTCATTCCAACATTCCTGACATGCCCTCTCCTCAGACAGCAAATACCCCCTGTTTCACCCTAACACCCATGCCAACATCTTACATCACACTGCTACTACTTCAAATGAAACCGTGTTCTCCTGAAGAAGATAATCTCCTAACAGAATACCATAAGATGGCTTCCAGTTCTGTAGCCTATCCTGTGCTTCTTCTAATAAACAGATGTATCAAGGAATCATATGTTCCTTCTCTATGAAAAAAAATCTTATCACCCCTTCATAAAGGAAGAACATCATCTGATATAACCAATTTCATACATATCGTCATATTAACCCTTTTGTCAAAGATTCTGGAGAAGTGCATTCATAAGCAACTTCTTCAGCATATTCTTCAGGAAAAACTCCTGACCCCCACACAGCATGGTTTTAGACCCACCCACAGCACTACCACATCCCTATTAACTTTTACAGATACTATTAACAAAGCCAGAGACGAAGGCAACCTTGTTTCCTCTGTATTACTTGATCTCTCTCTAAAGCTTTTGATCTAGTCTCTCACCAAAAACTCTTCTAACAACTGTCTTCCCTCGGGCTATTACAACCCACACTACTATGGTTTAACAACTACTTAAACAATAGATACCAGTCTGTTATATTGCTCTCTACTTTTTCTCCCTTCTTTTCTATAAATATTAGTGTGCACAGGGCTCCATTCTCAGCCCTCTACTCGTTAATATATTATATTTACTAATAATTTACACAAATCTTCTTAGAACACATCCATCTGATGTTAGAATATATAGTTAGGGGGTGTGGAGGGCACAGCCCCCCATATTGGGGAGTGGGGGGCATAGCCCCCGATTTAATTTGGTTTTCTGTTGTTTGGTTTTGTTTTACATTATTTGGTAAAACCCAACTATGTAGGGGCTACACCCCCCACCCCCCTAACTATATCTACTAACACCAGGATCGCACTACAGTGGGGAAAAGGACATATACCTTTGACTTGCCTTAGAGTACTACTTGTCAGTGAAATGAGTTTTAGGTGAAATGAACTTTCAGTGAAATTAACTTTAGATGATTTGGTCTCAGTGAAATGGGTGTCAGTGAAATGATCTTTCAATTAAGTGATACAAATCCGTATTAGGCATCAGCATGATAACAGCAGAACTACAAAAATGTATAATGAGATCATTAATAAAAAATAAGAAAGGTAAGCAGTGGTGATCTTTTCTCAGTTGAAGAAATATTTGTTGTTTGCCTATAGGTAACTAGAAAGAGAGAGCAGGCATTATATGTGGCTGTAACAGTCACGCCTTCTTCTGGGCTTTTAAATCAGCTTTCAGAGAATGGCTTCATCCTATAGCTGCTGATGCATTAAACCTGAACAGATATTTGCCAGTGTAAGTATATCAAATAGATATGACTGTCTGGTTGTGATCATGAGTAAATTGTTTTATTGTACAATAACACTTAAAATAAGGGTAGCTGCAAACATTCAGTCCAAACTGATCTTTCTCAATTATAAATACAAGCATAAAATGATTTATTCAATAATGAAAAAAAAAAAAAACGATTAAGTGGAAGTGGAAGTGAAACTAGAAAGCCTTACTGCACATTCAATAATTTTTAGCTGCTGTAAGAAAGACACAAGTATGTTACACATATAAGAAGGAGTTCAGAGGGTTACAGTCTTAGAGTCATTTTTTTCTCATTAGAGAAAAATATCCTACTCCAAGTTTCATAAATACGCAGGAAGAACTGCATGGAGAGTATATTAAATCAGGCTTAATCAAGTACATAACAAATGAATAAATATCCCCTTCACTCCTAAATACATAGAAAGAACATCTTGAAAAGTATCAGGCTAAATCATCAATTATACAACGACCCCCCCATTAATATTCAAAAAACGTGCACACTGATTGGTCAGCATGCACGTTGTAAATCAGAGTTATAGTAATGGAAAAAGGTCTGGTCGCCCGGACTTTTTCCATTACTATAACTCTTTTTTTTTTTTTTTACAGCAATGGAGAACGCAAGATCTCCATTGCTTCACACTGTCTCGCTATGTTAAACTCATTTAATATAGCGAGACAGTTTGTAAAAAGCAACGGAGATCTTGCTTTCTCCGTTGCTTTTTACAAACTGTCTTGCTATGTTAAATGGGTTTAACATAGAGAGACAGCTTTAAAAAAAGCAATGGCTCTGTTGCTTTTTTTAAAGCTGTCTCGCTATGTTAAACCCATTTAACATAGCAAAACAGTTTGTAAAAAGCAACAGAGATCTTGCTTTCTCCGTTGCTTTTGCCCACAGCTCTGATGTACTGCGTAGGCATATGCAATACCAGACAGCTGCGGAAGGGCAGCAAGGAGGCATTATACAATGCCATTATTTAAGAAAATTAATTATTTTTTTCCTTAAATAATGTCATTGTGTAATAGCAATAACCCACTTCTGGGTGTGGTAATGCTGGATTTACCCACGGTTGGCTTTGTTTGGTCACTCGGGCTTCGCCCTCATGACCAAACCACACCAACTGTGGGTAAATCCAGCATTACCCACACCCAGGAGTGGGTTATTGCTATATTAGTAAATATCCCTGATGTCCTTAAATATATAGGAGGAACTGCACGAAAATGCTTTAAATAAGGCAGAATAATCAAATGCATAATAAATAAACAAAAATCTTTTCCAGGCCAGACTATATGTAACAAACAGCATGAAAGTACAGTAAATAAGAAAGAATCGTCTAGTGCATAACAAATGAATAACAATCTCTACCAACCCAAAATGTACAAGAGGAACTACATTGAAATTATAGTAAATCAGTCTGAATCATCAAGTGCATAACAAATGAAAAAACCTCCCACCACCACTAAATATACAGAAGGAACCACATGAAAAGTAAAGTAAATGAAGCTGAATTGTTAATTGCATTAACAGATTATTCAAAATGTACACTGTCCCTAAGTATACTGGAGGGATTGCATAATAAGTACTGCAAATCAGGCTGAATCGTCAGGTGCATAAGAAAATAATAAACATCGTCACAACATCAAATATACAGGAAGAACTACATGAAAAGTACAATGAATCAGAATGAATCTTCAGATGTGATAAATTAAGAGAAATCCTAACAAGAAATAAATATATAGGAATAACCGCATGAAAAGAACGCTAAATCAGCCTGAATCATTAAATGCCAACAAATGAATAAAAATCCCCAACACATAACAAAGGAAATATACTATTAAATAATAGTTCAGGATACTGAAAAATCTATGCACATCTTCACTGGATATCATAGAAAGCACACCTACATGTATATGAAGAAAGAAGATGACATGAAACATATTTAAAAGAGATAATATTTATATTAACTTGATATACTGTTGCTGCCTTCCAGCTGCATTTATTGCTTATCAGTTGAGAAATTATAATTAGAAAAAAATAAACATGGATAGAGTTAACTGGGACAACAGACTGCAAAAAATATGCTTCTCTGAATATGGTAGGAATAAAAATGCAACCCTGGAACATAGAAAGAATATTACAGCGGGCACTAAGAGATATGGTCAATACTAACATTTCCACTGTGTTGTAAAATGGTATTCAGAGATACATTAGCTGCAATGAGGAAAGACCTAATTTTCAGCTAATCTGCCTGCCTGTGAGTTGTGTGGTATTGCTACTAGTGCTTAATCAACACTTTCCTGCAGTTATCACCTCTGGCCGCAAGTGAATTGCGTTGGCACTGTACTCCCCTCATGCCTTCTCTCTCTCTCTCTCTCTCTCTCTCTCCATCTCTCTCTCTCTCACACACACACACACACACACACACACACACACACACACACACACACACACACACACACACACACACACACACATACACAAAAACACACCTTGCAGATACTCTCTTGGCTTCATTGTTAACCAGTCAGTATTCCTTCTTGCTTTGAACTCTGTTTTTTATCTCCCACTTCTTCCTGCACTCCTTTTCTTCTGATAACTTCCTGGACTTCAACATTCCATCACCAGCTTTCCTTGTGTACGTTATTTCCATGTCTGGCTTGGTCACAAAGCTTTTCTATCACCTTCACACGTGCTATTTTGTGACACTGCCATTCTACTTTCACTCCACCTATTTTGTCTTCTTGAGGTGATAGTTACAACTGCTACATCTGCAGCCTAATATATGTTGATCATAGTGCTTTTTTTTGTAAAAGTGCTTAGATAAATAGCCACTAATAAATTAAAGATGGAGGTGAAACTGAAATGTGGCATGAGGTGGGGGGCAAGGCTTCTGGGAAGCTGGGAAAATTATGTTCTGTCTCTACCAAGTACTGGATGATAAAATAAATGTAAATAGTGTAAGCATTGTGAAACAGGTATGTAGTTTAAACCTTAGATTCAGAAAGAAGTAATGTTTTGGGAAAGAACAAAGGTCTGCACTTTCAGATGTCAGAGACACAGGAAATGTGTCATTTCGTTAGGCAAACAGTTTTGTAATTAAAATTTAAACAGCATAGTTTCACATTGAGTGATTAAGTTTCTGTTATTGGATTATAGCAAACAAAAGGGATCAACGATTACAATGCACAAATATAAGTTAAAACCTGTTATTCACAGCTGCATCACATTAATTTCAGAGGTTAAATTCGCAGCATGTTGGAACCTGTTTCAGGAATATTTGTCTTGATTTTGAAAAACAACCAGATCTGTTTCATGAATTCTATTAATGTATAAGAGGCAAAAATGTATCCAGTATCACAGAACAAGGTGCTCAGAGCAGAAAATCTGGGGAATATAAGGAAGGAAGTAGAAGGCTGAATGTGGTAGAATAAGAAAATGATGTAAAAATATAGAAGGGAAGGCTAGAATATTGTGAGGTCCTACAGGGAGATAGGAAGAGGAGGGGAGGGTGTAACAATGCAGATGGATTTAGTGGGTGTCCTTAGGAAAGGGGCTATTACAAGGTAGTGTGACAAAGGAAAGAAAAGAGGAGATGAAGGGGTTTAGGCAATAAATGAAGAGATCAATAGAGAATAAAATAAAAGGCCAGTAGGTGTACTTTGCTTTAGCTTTAGCAGTCATACCTTAAATAGATCCGTCTCTCCTGCATAATGTTGAGGGGAGTAAAATGTAAGGGGTAAGTTGTGAAATTGTGATATAAATGCACATACAATATAAGAAGAAGTGTGATAACAATGTTGTATACCTAATCCACAAACAGGTGTAGGTAGCAGAAATAAACAGTCCAGCAGAAGAAAGATAAAATAATTCTAGATTCCACAGCAACATCCACTGGACCGAACAACAGTTGAAAGATAACACAAGTAAGAATATATCCAACCAATCTTATTCAATGTTAGCACTTTTGTAGTGGTAGCACACTACTTCATCAAACAATAAAACCTTAATAACTTGACTGATATCAATACTCACTTCATTTAAAGATGCAAATCTCATAAACTAAAAAGTAATCACCTTAAAGGAACAACACCATTATTTCATAAAAGCAAAATTCAATATAACATTAAAAGTAAAGCAGTAAAAACTTTGTCATTTTGCACCTATATTGCTAAAACATATATTATTTAAAAAGCATCTGATTTTTCAGTGCAGGTTTAAGTCGGACCCTGTCATTGAGTCCCTTGCCCATATCTGCCCTTAGTCTTGTTATTCATCTATTTTCAGATGTCTCTGTGTTATTAATAATATCCCCTCCCCTTTCATTAGGTGCAATAATTTCAATGGCTAAGAACCTAAATGTATGAGTATCTCCATATATCGAAACATGCTTGGCCAAGGCATTTGTCAAAACTACATTCCTAATATTTTGCAAGTGTTCCTTAATTCCAAATCTGAGTTTCCTATTGGTTTTTCCCACATAGAAGGCTGTGCAGATATTGCAGATAGCCAGATAAACCATATTTTGCGAATTACAATTTGCTAAAGCATTAAAACTATATATAGTTTCATAATCTGGGTGTTTGAAACAACTGGTAGTATCCAGAAATCTACAAAATTTACATCTATTACATGGAAAAGTACTATATCTCATATCTAAACTTTGATCCTTAAAGCCCTCATTGGGATAGCACAACATCCTCTTGAGTGATTTCTTATTTTTAAATAAGAAACTGAGTTTATCCCCCACTATAGTTCTAATATCTGGATCAGATATTAGAATATTCCAGTGTTTCCTTACGACATCAGTAATAATCTTACTATTGCTGGCAAAGTAGGTTGGAAAGCGTACACCTCTCTTTGTTGCTCTTTTCTCCTGTATACTCCCATTATTATATGAGAAATGTGGTCTGGCTTTATCTTTTCACCAATCTGGAACCTCATTAAGTATCTATTGCATCGTATTATCTGTGTAGCCCCATTCAAAAAATCTAGCCCTTAAATCTAATAATTCTTTCCCAAAATCCTCCTCACCAGCAGTTAGCCGGGAAACTCTCATGCCTTGTCCCTTCACTATATTTCTAAAAATATGTTTCGGATGCATACTAGCTCTGTCGAGCGGTGCATTCCTATGACATTCCTTCCTATAATCCGTAGTAGTAAGAGCCATCATAGGATCTCTAATAACCTTGATATCTAAAATATCTATCTCCAATAGGGAATGTTTTATATTGAATTGGAGAAAAGTAGTACTGTTATTCAAATCTATAAAAAACAGCTCTAATTCTAACTGACTTCCATGCCATATCAAAAATAAATCAGCGACAAAGCGTCTGTAGAATACTACCTGACCCCATCTTTTTGATCTCACAACATTCTCATTCTCCCATGTGGCCATGACTAAGTCAGAGTAACTGTCGGCACTGGATGTCCCCATTGGCTACCCAATCGCTTTGTGAATATAATTCATGATCAAAAAGCATGATGTTATTGTCAAGTACTAGTTCCATGAGGGAACATAATACATTCACAAACCTATAGTCATGTGTCCCATCACTTATTAAATATGTTCTAAGCATTTCTATGCCTATACTGTTGGGAATAGTGCTGAATAATAATCACACATCCACTGTAACCAGTATAAGTTCTTCATATTTCTCCACTTCCCATTGTGAAATAAAGGTGTATAAATCATTCAAGAGCTGCTGAGAATCTCTCAAAATATAGCAGTTCTTATCGACCACTGCTCTAAGATGTTTTTCTATAAAGATCTATATGGGTATTGTAGACTTGGAACGTCCAGATACTATTAGTCTAAAATGAGGATTGACCGGATTTTTAAGTATCTTAGGAAGTCCCTGTATAACTGGAACCAAAGGAGCATGTACTTTAAAATAATTGTATAACTCCATACTAATTGCATTGTTGAGAAAATAGTCATATAAAACATTATCAAGTCTAGAAATCATTTTATGCATGTCATCAAAACTAATATTTTTATAAAAATGCTGATCATTCAACATCCCCTTCACAGTGCTAAAATAATAATCACGATCCATTACCACAATGGGACCACCCTTATCAGCTGGTTTAATCACAATGGATTTGTCCTGTCTTAAAATATTTAAGGCTTCAAATTCACCCCTTGATAAATTCCCCAGTCTGTTCTTTTTAACTTGCCTGCTAAATGCATCGTGAATGTCTTTTACACAAATCCTAAGAAACACATCCAACACTGGGTGATTAATTGGGACATATGTACTAGGTTTCTTAAAAACACTGGTTTGTGCAAGAGTACTATTTTTAACATAACATTTCTCCCAAACAGTTTCAAATTAATAATGGACTTGGTTACCTCTGTCTCTTGGGAAGGTATAAAAGTGAGTCCCTTATCAAGTAATTTGAGTTCATCATCAGTCAGTTCTCTGGAAGATATATTCCAAACTAATGACTGCTCTTTTCGATGTTTGGCCACATCTTTTTCAAAGTCCACATATCTGTAGTTTCCATCTGGATTTTCCTCTTCAATCATTCTCTGCTGCTGGAGCGTGTCCTACTCTCTCGTTGTCTTGGATTTTGTTTCTCTGCTATCTTGACGGGCAATACCCAAACATCCAGAGCTTCACTTTGTTGAATAAAAGCTTTCCAGAGATTGTCTAAGTTTCTAGGTGTACTTTGTTCTTGAGAACCCAGTTCTTCTGACCTTTCCCGTTCTGTTCTAGCTTCTGGGATTTGTTTCAGGTCAGTCCTTTCACCTGTTGCATCAGAGGTCTGCATTGCCAATGTTAAAGTGACCTCTATCATCCGGAGTGCGTTTTTCTTGGGTTTAGCTCAGGTTCTCTCTCAAAGTTCTTTAATATTGCCATAATCTTTCTGTACCATATCAGAATACAGCACATCTGCCAAATTACACCTGTTTGCTGACATCACATTTACGGAATCCCCTTCTATATTAACAGTCTGAGGAAAGAGTTCTTAGTCTTGGGCCATACAAAACATGGCCATCCTTAAAATATCTCTTGTATCCTTCTAATTTGTTAAATTTCTGCCTTAAAAACTCTCTTCTCATAAAGGGTGCTAAGTTTCTCAACTACCAATTAACATGGATACTCTGCATATAACTGCTCTTGTTCAAGGAGAGTATTATCCATAAGCAGCATCTCTTCTGATGCAAAAAACTCTAGCAAGAGACGCATATAATTAAAACTTAATTCCAGATTTAACTGCTGCCATTTGGAAAGTAACTGTGGAAAATGCTCACCATACATAGGCATTTTCAGAATTCTCAGACCATGAGGAATCACCCTATATTTAAGGCTTGCTTCTGACTGATAGCATTGTGCCTATAAATGCTTAATTTTGTAAAGTTCATTCTCAAACTTATGTATTGCTGTTAAAAACTGGCCATAAGCCACTCCCTTGTCCTCCACACAACTGTTACCTATTTTCAAATCTTCCATTATAAAGGGTTACCTTTCTATTTAACCATGTTGAGCAGTTTATTCAGAGATACCTCATGCAGTCTGTGCTGATTCTGGGGAGTGTAATCCACCACAATGCAAGCATATGCTCCATTAGCAATGCCTTCAGCCATTGCTCCCTGCCACCACCAAAAGAGAAAAAATCCAGTCCATAAACAGGTGTAGGTAGCAGAAATCAACAGTCCAGCAGAAGAAAGATAAAATAATTCTAGATTCCACAGCAACATCCACTGGACCGAACAACAGTTGAAAGATAACACAAGTAAGAATATAGCCAACCAATTTTATTCAATGCTAGCGCTTTCTTAGTGGTAGCACACTACTTCATCAGACAATAAAACCTTAATAACTTAACTGATATAAATACTCACTTCATTTAAAGATGCAAATCTCATAAACTAGGAAGTAGTCATCTTAAAGGAACAACACCATTATTTCATAAAAGCAACATTCAATATAACATTAAACGTAAAGCAGTAAAATCTTTGTCAATTTGCACCTATATTGCTAAAACATATATTACTTAAAAAGCATACGATTTTTCAATACAGGTTTAAGTAGAACCCTGTCATTGAGTTCCTTGCTCATAACCGCCCTTAGCCTTATTATCCATCTAGATTTGATGTCTCTGTGTTATTAATAATGTCCCCTCCCCTTTCATTAGGTGTAATAATTTCAATTGCTAAGAACCTAAATGTATGAGTATCTCCATATATCGAAACATGCCTGACCAAGGCGTTTGTCAAACCTACATTCCTAGTATTTTGTAAGCGTTGCCTAATTCTACATCTGAGTTTCCTATTGGTGTTATCACCAGTTGTGTTATCTTTCAACTGTTGTTCGGTCCAGTGGATGTTGCTATGCAGTGCGGTATACCTGTTGGACAGCACATGATTTGACTAAATAAAATGATGCTAGCAACCAGTGTCAGTACTCATATGAAATTCTTACCTTCACTGAGAAATGACAAAGTTAAGAGAAAAGGGCCTGAAGAAGTAAAGAGAGTGAAATCCAGGAAGCCACAGGATAGCATGTGCCCCCTTTGTTGAGCAATGCTTAAAAACACAAAGGCAGATTCTCTCTTCTTATATACAGTTGTTCAGTAGGATGAGGCAATCGAAAACAACAAATCATTTGTCGTGAATCTGACCTATATGCAGCGTTCATGCAGTTACCAAGCCACATGTCACCATATGACCTTCTCAACAAGGAGAAACCTTGTTTCATTTCTGAACCAAATGTGTAATATGCATTAAGTTGTAGCTTTGATGCTGTGCTTCTCATGTTTAAACTTCCTAACACAAGATATTCCTTCACTGGGCTGTCTTAAGGAAAAGAACAAAGTGTAGCAGCTGAAGAAAGTATTTCAACTAGTACCCAGAAGTTTGCTTTTTGATTTCGATCAATATTGATCTGCATATAATAGTGTAATCCATGCTTCTCTCAGGAGAGTCTGTTTACTGTATTTAATTTGCAAATTCAGAGTATATATATTTGATAAGCAGTATATTAAATTTTATCTCCTGCTGTCCTTTTTTAAAGTATTTTTCTATTGCAACATATTGTTGCACACTCATTTCATTCTTTGACTCTGTTTTATATGGTTAGAAGTGCAGTCATGCTACACTCTGATATGCATGAAATGAGGCAATTTCGGATAAAGCCAGCTTAGTGCAAAATATTTGCATTCCAAAACCATTAGAGACAGTGCATTTCCATACAGTTCATTATTGACCAGTTTTCTTTAAAAAATGAAATCTGAACTACACAGAAATTCTCTCCCCTGGTATGTCTGGGACCAAATGAATATACATTTAGAATGCACTTTCATAAGGAAAATATCCAATGTGATTCATAATTTAAATTCTTAAGGTGAACTTTGCATTTATTCCCCACATTTTGACATTTATTATTTATTAGAGCAAGTATATGTGCATTTGCCTTTGTAAGCATGTGCCTGTCAATCTGTCTCTGGAGTGAAGGATATTTGTGAGTAAAATATAACAGCTAGCACAGAGTACAGAAGGTCTGAGTGTGCCCTTTATAAATGCCATCAGCTTGCTCCAATATACTACCATTTTATTTATATGAGTAATCATTTTATTCCAAATTTTCATCTGTTGGCAAAGATGCTTAAATCTGAATTCAAGTAATGTCTTGAACTGGAATCAACATATTCCATTAAATTAACATACTGACATTTTGACAAGGTTCTTCTCTGTCAGAAGAGTTCTATGAAACCTGGGGAATTTGATTTTATAACAAAAATCAGAGATGACAAAAATGCAATGTCATATATGTGATTGAACTTAATGGAGAAGTGCAAAAAATGTATTAAATATGACTCATCTATTCAAAGGTAGGCAGCATATCCATGCTGTTTAAATGGTTATAAATTACTTGCTGAATACCTACAGGGATATGTACAATTGTATATGATGTTTAACCCAAGGATTGTCAGTGAAATATATTTTTTGTGTAGAAGCTGACAGTTATTAGATAGAAACCATGTCTTAAAGTATATTCATCTAAATCTGTCGAAAGAAACTCCTTGCCATTTTGATTGGCTATAATTGAATCATGTTTTATGTGTGTGTGTGTGTGTGTGTGTATGTATATGTATATATATATATATATATATATATATATATATATATATATATATGGTTTACTATTGTTTATTCGAACTGAAAAACATTTTCCGTTCAAATAAACGAATGGTAATACCGAAAGTAAAAAAAAATAACTTACACAATGTTGAACCAAATGCTTGACGCATTTGACTCGACATTGTTGTCGAAACCACCACATGATAGCTGTATAGGAGCTGATGTAAATCAAACACTTATACAGCTATCATGTTTTTGCAGGGGGGCAAGCCCCCCTGCACCCCCCACACCCCCCTACTTATATATATTCTAACTCCAAGATCACACTACAGTGGGGATGTGGATGAATTTCCACTCCCCACTGTACCGTGATCTCCATGCAGATAGTCGATTTCCACTTATGGAAATGCAGTTGTGCATTTGCATAAGTGGAGTCGACTATCTGGTGCAAAAGTGCTTGTGTGTTCGATTGCAGCTGATAGAATGTCGTTCACACAAGCAATAGTAAACCTATGTATATATATATATATATATATATATATATATATATATATATATATATATATATATATATGGGCTCTGCGCAGAATGTACCCCAGCCAAGAATCAAATCTCTTGCTGTGAGGCTACCTCAGTCCTTCTTTCCTAGCTGGTAAACTGCACTGATATTGTTGAGGTTCAAATGCCTCATGTGCAGTCATTTGCATTTGTCTGCAATAAGCATCAGTTGCTACTTCTCTGGCAACTTGGCCAGCCTTTCCACTTCCTTACTAAATCTGTCCTCATCTACTCAGACATGTCTGATACAGCCAACCTGAGGCGCACAGAGTCCAGAAAAGAATACTGCAGGCATACACTAATCTCTTTGTGCTTATCTGCCAAATAAAGCCTCTCATTATTGGTCCTATTTTTCAAGTAGGTTTCTATCATTGCTGTTCAACCCCCTGCTCCCAGCAGTTTACCTTGCAACTGCCTGTACAAGGCCTTGAAGAAGGTTTTACTAATGTCCAGGCAGACTGCATCCGCTGTACATTCTTACCCAGTTTGCACGTAACTTATTTCAGCCAATGTGGGATGGTGACCTGTTGGCTATTCCCCTGGAGAAAAACCTCCACTCTTCCTCATGATTTTGTCCCAAAATTTACAGTCAGTGATATCAATCTAAATTATGAGTTGTTCTCTGGTTCTTTCTCTTTGTCTCCTTATGCAGGGAAACTGTTGCTGCCACTTTCATTCCAGTAGTACCTCTGTAATGCACATTGATTTGATTAATAATTTTTTCAGGTCAATGGCCACCATTACAAAAAATACTGTTTTTGGGCTCATATACCATATATTAATGTGAGTATGTTAGCTAAAATGTTATGAGGTTGTTGCTTTGATAAAATTCTGAATTAATGTGCCCTAATCATGGAAAGCTTAGTTGATTATTGAGCTTTTCTTACTAACTAACTAACTAACTAACTAACTAACTAACTAACTAACTAACTAACTAACTAACTAACTAACTAAATAAAAGTAAGTTGTGCATGAGCATCCTGATACATTGGGTCCACAGAAGAAATATGGATCACACTGAAATTTCCACAGTAAACCTCTAAGAGGAGATGTAACAATATATTGTTTATCAGTTTGAATGAAGTGACCATCTCTGCTGGTTTACTTATATCCTCTTTTCTCTTACTTGCAACCTCATTATTTCAATTATGCATGTAAAATGGGAGATGCAGGGTCCTTATCCTCGGCTAATGTTGACCTACCAAAAGTTTATTTGTAGTCCATAGCTTATATGGTATATGCATCAGAAAGGCTGTTTACTTTGAGTCCAGCTAAGGCTGAGGATTTACAACAGAGCCACTGCTAATGGACACTTATTTGTGGTACAAAAATGTACCTTGTGCATTATATGCATGTTGAAATGTACACACCTGCATGCTTTTCCGACCCAATTTTTTTTTTGTATCATTTTTTCTTAGCTTTTTGTCCAGTAACTATATAACTGTCACAATGACTGGAAATTCATCAAAAGAAGACGACTGATTTTGTTAAAGGAGGCATTTGATGTGGTGGATACGTGGTCTGTATAAATGGATATACAAGATAAGTGGGGACTGCAAAATGGAATCCTGGTCTCTGAATGAGTTTGAAATGAGATCATAAATTGTACCAGCCAACTACTCTCATAAGCTAGTAAAGAACTTCTCAAAGGTACTCCACTCGCCAGATAGTTACGCCTGTAAGGATGGATGGAAAATGGAAAGTGCATACTCAAGAAAAATAAGCAAACCAACAAACAAACAAACAAAAGATTATGTGATATCAGCAGGGTAGCTAACTTTATCTTATGAAAATGTCTAGTGTTCTATGACACAAATTTCCGGATGGTACATAGAGAGTCAATGGATTCAGTCTACAGTCACAGACAAAAGTGGAATACAATGATGCTCATACAGATAATGCAGCTCTTAGACCAGTCTCTGGACGTCAAAAGGTCAGTGACTATCAAGACCAGGGAAAAGGTTTATGCTTGTGAATCACCAGTGACTGCTAATCATACTCAGCTGGAGAAAGAAAGGCATGAATGGTAACTGCTGGCAGGTTATAATGTTTGTCTCGCTTCTTGGGGTCGCGGTATCATATGATATTTTATGATATTTGATTACAAGGAAAAGGTAATAAGGTATGTTCTGCTTGTGGACCGGAAGCCCATAAATTAATTGTAGGTGTAATGCATATTAGATATTAAACAGTTACCCATGATAAATGGTGCTATACAAAAGGTATCCAGGAATTATTTGTTACTTTAACAAGCCTATGGATTAGCATAAAATGATGACATAAGCCACTCTGGTGGCATAGAAGGATAAAGCTTTCAGTATGACCCAGGTGTTCCTGGTTCAGTTAGTGATTCAGGTGACTAACAAAGCATCAGGGAGAGATGGAAGTGTGTCCATCTCAGGGAGGGAGGGACAGCTGCATAGGCGTCTCCCATGATGTTCCTTTCAAAGGCTGGGATCATGCAGGGAGGGGGCAGTCTAAAAGGGATTAGGGTCTGAAACTGGCTGAGCTTCAGCAGCTAATAAACTTCACTGATCCCACCAATGCTCTTTACTAAAAACATTAAACTGGCTAGAACTTCCCCAGTATGTGACATACACTCAGCTGGTCATAACTCATAAAATAATACATAAAGCTTCAAACTGTCTGTCTGTCAGTATCTCTCTAGCCTACTCCTATGATCCAATGACAAAAACTGGACATAGTCTGTACTGTAACAGGCTAGCATAGCCAAAACTTGGAACTCAATTCAATATGAATTCAATATAATCCATAGCCAACCTTTCCTCATGCAAATTTTCATCAAAAGAATTTAATTCTAACTATTTACTCTGCTTCTGCAGCAGGTTACCTGCTCGCTACCCCCGTTTCTCAAACCTCTCTCCTACCTGTATATTCACATGCTTCTTCACCTTCCCCTCTTTTCACTTTCATTTTCACTTTCTTGTTTTCCTAGCTACTATAAATTACTTGTAAATCTTTCACCCACTACAAGTTTGCACCCAGATATTACCATGTCACCCTCACCTTTAATGTGCCCCTGCACTCTCCTTTCTTCCATTTTCTGTCCTCCGTCTCCCTTGGCTCTGTTATACCTTCTACTTCAGCCCTCCCTGCTGTGATATATGTGTTACTTCTGTATTCCAGGAAGAACTATCGCCTGTTTCTTCCCCCGTTTGATCTCAGCTTAAATTTATTTAAGTAACATTAATCTGAGTTATGCAATGTCTATTATCTTGCAACTCAGTAAGTTGTATACTTACACAATATTATAACTTATTATACAATGACTGGCCATTAACATTCCAAAACGAGTGTGCTGATTGGTCTGCCCAACCAGTGTGTCTGTTGTAAATTGAGCATGTACCAATGGAAAATGTCCGATAGCCTGGACTTTCTTCCATTAATATATGCTTTTAAAATGTTACTCTTCTTGCCTTTGACCAAAGCGTGAGATGCTGGCACTGAAGCTAGTATGAGATGACATGCTCTGGAAATGCTATACATGCACAATTTCTATGTAAAACTCTTACACTGAAATAAAATAAACTCAGCTGATCAGACAGCCACTAGGGACCAGTTTCTGTCAAATGTGAGCCATTGAGTTCAAAAAGTTCAACTTACTCTGCCCATTTCGCCAAAGACTTTAGGTTTTTAGGAAACGTCTAAATGTAACCTCTATTCAGTCTCAAGTTTGACATTTCTATCACTGACAGCTCTTACTTAAAATAAAGTCATATATTTGCAAAATAAAACACTGACACGTAAAGTTATTTTCATTCCAGACCACATGTGTTACTGCTGACTTGGTAACTACATATGGACAGTTTAAAACCCATGATCCTAATGCTTATCTACATTTTCCTCAACATTTTAGAGTCTTCAAACAATGCAAGTGGCGCAGCAGGGTTGGTTTGAAGTAACCACAACCAAACTAAGCACTGCATATCCTACTTGATGAAGACAGTATGATATGACAGCCTCTGGAAATGCCACAAATGCACAGTTTCTATGTAAAACTCTTACACCAAAATAAAAGAAACCCAGCTGATTAAAGATCCACTAGGGACTAGTTTGTGTTGAATGAGAGCCATTGAGTTCAAAATGTGCAACTTACTCTGTCCATAATGCAAAATTCTTCAGGTTTTTAGGAAACTTCTAAATGTTCGTCCCATACGGGTGCACAGTACAGCCCCATGATACCAGAGAAAATGCGGATGCTGTTAAACAATATTATTTAAGAAAAGTAAGCAATATTTTGCTTAAATAATGTCATTGTATAATAGAAATAACCAATTCCTGACTGTGGTATATTGAATATTTACCCACGGTTGGTTTTGTTTAATCACTCAGGCTTCGCCCTCGTGATTAGACCTCACCAACTGTGGGTAAATCTTTAATATACCACACCCATGTCATTGGTTATTGCTATAATGTACTGATTTTTGTAACTTGTATACTCATGTCATACTATAACTAGAAGAGTTGTAACTTACATATTCATGTCATAGTGTCATTTTAGAGCTTTCCTCCCTGGGCCTCTGCTGAAAATAAGTAAATTATCCAGTTAGATGTTTCCCGTAATGAAATGTCAATAAATAAATAGAAACATGTCCAGAGTGAAATGACAGAACAGTTTTGCACCACCACCACCAGGGCTATGAAGGGGCAGACGATTCGTCAGAGATGGTCTGAATCTCAAAGTCATTTTTCATCATTCTTCATCATCAGACAGTCTAGAGGCTGCTGCTACTCAGTCCTTGATGAAAGTAATCCCAAAGGGCTTACTCCATGCTCCATTTCAAGCCCAGTGAGCTGCAGAAACACTGCCAAGGGTGCCTGAGATGGAAACAGTAGAGACTAGACATAAAGGTGGGGGGGAGAGATGCATGTATACATGTAGTAGATTTTAAATGTTGCCAGTGAATGAACATTAATACATGTTTAAAATCTTTTCTAACAAAAATGCATTGTTCATTATATTTCATAAAGAAATGATAATACTCAATACCTGTATCAGAATATCTGACATTCAGGAAATCGCTTCTGTACTGAATATTTGCATCAGATTAGATAACATTCAAAGACATTGCGTCTATAAAAACACCAGCTATGGCTTTATAGCCTCTGAATGCTTTAGCCTTTTCAGTTTTTTACGACTGTTCACTTTTTAGTCTTTGCTAATGAATTCATGACAATAAAGTCAAAAAACACTAGCGCTAGAGATAACATATTTCACCCTTTTTCTGAGCATCTCCATACAACATAAATACTTGGCAACACTTTGCAAACACAAAGCTTAAGACCAAGTTTGATGCTCATAAACATTAAGCTTGCTGCAAAATATTCTAAATATCATCCAAACCAAAAGGTTAAAAAGTCACACAGATAAACCATTCAGTAAAAATTCCAAGAAAGATCCAGCTAAGCAAGAGTCTTCATTATATAATGCCTTAAATGTCCTTATTTTTCCTCTCTACTAAATCAGAATATAAAGGAGGAAACAATAGGGTGTATGTGTGTAAATGAGTGCAAATAAGTGTACATTTGGACCTATGAAAACATCTGTGTAACATCTGAAGCAATATTTCCCAAACTGGGTCCCACAGTGCCACCCCAAAGGAACCACAGTCAAATGGATGAAAAAACAAAATAGTTTATTCTTTTCAGTCTTTTATTAGCATTATGCAGTTATGTGGCACCACCCAAGGCTGAAAGGTGTGCTTTCTGAGTCTGTGATGATGTTACATAAGTCTGACCTTGAGTCTTGGGGTCAAACCTACATGCTTCATGTTGTAGCATGAGAAAACCATGCTTTCTGTGCTGATTCTTGCAGTGTGTCTATCAATGGAAAATTGTTCAGGAAGCAGAAAGACAGACAAATTCAAAGGGCCAGCCATACTGAGCAAGGCTTAACATCTGATGAAATGGTCTTATTTTAATAAGGTACAGTTTAGTTCTTGAGAAAGTAAGGAATGTTAGTACTTCCACCTCTTTGGTTTTTGAGGGACAATAGCTCTCATTGGTAGAAGTCTTTTATAATGCAAAGTACAGACTGAAAATGCACTCTTGAAAAAACATGGAAAGGTGAGTTAACATATAATATTATTAACAGTTTACAGAGATCTACAGTTTACTGGGATTTTATTTGTTTTGAATCTAATGTGAGTGCTTCCCTTTGCTAACATTGATTTAATAAGCAGCATTTATAAAGACATTTAGAGAGTTTTCTTTCAGTGTTTGCTGCAGTTGAGCTGGGGATTTATTTTTTTCTGAATTTGTTTACATTTTAGCAACTGACTGATATTTTTGGAGATTGTTGTACTTATTTTCTGAATAAACACAAATTGCTAAGTTGTTTGATTAACTGCAAAAGAAAATATCAGTATCATACATAACCGAAAGAAAACTAATTTTGTAGTCAATATCAGCGTCAGTAATGTATTCTTTCATGTAGATATCTATTTTCTTCCATTTTGCACTTAAAGCATCCAAATTATATATTTTGTACTCAGTAGAGATGTACTTCAGAAAGTTTAATTCTGTGTAGTTTGTGTAGCCAGTATGTGTGTGTGTGTGTGTGTGTGTGTGTGTGTGTGTGTGTGTGTGTGTGTGTGTGTGTGTGTGTGTGCATGTGTGCATATATATATTTTTTATTTTATTTGCTTTTTGCTGACCAGGTCAGCCCCAGTTTTATGTGGTTATCTGAATGTTTGTAAACACTTCCTGAGTATTCAGACATAAATATTTGAAAATACAGCCATAAAATTAAAATATTCATCAGTAGTCCATTGATGAAAGTACATCACAGATTGATCAAAAGGATAGAAAAGAGTTTTAAAATGCACCACAGAGCTTCTAAATCCCATGGCGTCTGGGTGTGCAACAGACCTCAGACCCCCAGCCTAATTAAATTAATTCTTCCAGCAACACACACAGACCGGTAGCAAAATAAGTTAGCTTTACCAGTGAATCCTCTATTGTGCTTTGGCAGACATAAAGAAGGAAGGTATAAGATGATATGTAATGTTTATAATAACTAAATCAGATCATATGTTAATTGAGTTCCCAAGCTCCATCTAATTGTAAACATTGACAATACCGTGTGTATGTTAAATGTATGTGTGCCAAATGTACCATCTCTGACTGACACTGCATCATATAAATCAAATGTTATTTTTCTGCTGCACGTTACATTTTAGCCATTCTAATTATGTATTTGTTTCTGACTGACACATATGCTGTTAATCACATTTCCTGCTTTCTTTGTCTGGGACTATCATGTTAAAGAATTCTTGTCTTTTGCATATTATCCAGGACTGACCCTGTCATTCTCTTATATCTATGAACAGTCAAGATTCAGTGAGGATTCCAGATGCTACTGTGGAAACAGGGACTTTAAAACCCCTAGAAAGGTAAATATGCATGTGTGTGTGTGTTCATCATTTATTTACTTACTTCATTTTTGTTGAATTGGTCAGTCCCACTAGGTATGGCTTAGTTTTCAGAGGATAACTGACATAGTATTCATGCTGACTTGGGTCACTTGTCCATGCCACAGAGGAGCTTCTCCTACTCTTTTTGGTTGGTATGTGCCATTAGATTATTTACATCCAAGTTACATTCAGATCACGACTTTAATGTCTTATAGATATGCAATATTAGGATTATAGCACCCTTATGCTGTACTATAGTGTCAGTAGTAAAACTTAATTACAAACACTTGGTGTGGAGTTAAAACCCGCAGCTTTCTGATCCTTTAGCTTCAAAAGCAGGTGGACCACTTGCTGAATTATTAACATTGATAAATAAAAGGTTTTCATCATGTATGCTAGACCAACCAACCAGTAATGAGAAAGTATGTTCATTATTTAGTTTTTTTCTATGCTGCTATAAATTTTGCATGTTTGAGAAGGTTAGCAGTGCCCTGTACAGAAACAAATATATAAAAAGCAAATTTTCTCTGTAGAATGATCCATAAAACTGTAACCTGTAAAGTAGCAATACAGTGCAAACCACTTGTGCACCAGCATGCTTAGAGCAGCTAGTTGGGCCTTTAGTGGCAATACCTACAGATTTAGTATATGTCAGTATTGTGTAAACATTAAAGTTACTAGAATATAATATTTTTTATCTTAACCTGCCGCAATAAAGCACTCTTACAGGACATTATGGATATGTGTTTTTCTAACCTTTTTGTAACCGGTATGGTTGATATGGACATCTTGAGATAATGTAGCAATTGTCTCAAGTTTATTGACAAGCACTTAATCCTTAAAGAATCAGACACAGTATGCAAGATGTGTAATTACACAATGACACTGGAGGCTAAAGTTTTGCATACAAGTCGACATCAAGCTGTCGAAACCATACACATACAACATCCACCTCACGTAGTACATAACACACACATAGACTAACATATGCTGAAGCACTTAAGAGCAATCTTCCTAAACAACAAAGATCACCCAGACCATCTGCTATCAGTGCTATACCTCAGCAAGCTCAGAAAAAATAACACCTAACACCACACATACTATCACTCTCAGTGGAGCCCCAATAACTAAGCCCCTAAGGCAAGAAAACACACTTTCCAGGACTCTCATCTTAGGAGACCCATCGTAAGATTTACTGATGCCCCTCTAACCAGGCTGAACAAGGAGAAGGTAACTATTAGTTTCTTATCTGGAGCCAGGATCCGCCAAATCACATATGTACTCAAATCATTACGCCACAGGTCCTAATACGATTCCATCATAGTCCACATAGCTATAAATGACCTGTGATGCATCTCCCTGGACTATGTGAAGAGAGACGTTATGGAACTTTCAGACTATAAGTCTCAGGCTGGTATGAGTAGCATATTACCATCACCGAGGATGATGCCACAATATGAGCACAAAATTATTGATTTCAACAGCTGTCTGTCTTTCTAGTGTCATTCTAAGGGGGTCCAATATTTACCAGCTTGGGAAGACATGGTCAACAGACAACATTGTTTTGCCAAGGATGGTCTGCACCTTTCCTCACTAGGCTTTCAAATACTGGCTAAGACTTTGTCTGCCTCCATAGTGATTTTTTCAGCAATGCCAAATTGCAAACCTACAGACATAGCACAATCAGCTTAACAGAACCTCATGGTGTTACTGTTTGATGCCAGGAGCCTACATAAAAAGCTGCACTCCCTCCAAGCCCTCCTCACACTCAAGAATATAGATATCTGTGCAGTGACTGAGACACGATTTTAGAATGGCAGAGAGTATCCCAGCAGTGCACGGTTTCAGTGCCTACCACACTTTTAGATCAGTAGCTGCACAAAGTAGGGCTAAAGGTGGATGTGTCTCAATATACAAGCATACCTCTAGTGTTGTCAAACAGGATGATGTGCTAGAGGTCTTCCATGTGCAGATCACCACAGAAGAAATCCTGTACCATATCCTAGCCAGCTACAGGTCACCCTCCATCCATGTCACAAGAAGCTCTCAATGCATACTTGAATCTACTGGAGACACCATTCAACCAAACACCCTACTCATGGGAGACTTTAATTATGCCTCTATAGAATGGGAATCCTACATGACCTCAAACCTGCAGACACAGAGATTCCTGTACTTTGTAAATACAAACAACTTTGATCAAATAGTGAATACACCCACTAAATGCTCCAACATACTGGACCCTGTGCTCACAAATATGGGCGAATGCTGCACCCACCCCCAATGTCTCATCCTCTCTGGTAAGGTCAAACTATAAAGCTGTCTCCTTTGAAATCGAAATCAGCTCTGTAATCCCATTTAAACCAATAACAGTTAGTAACTATTTCAAGGTAAATTACCTGTTATTAAGGGATGGTTTGGCAAAATTCAATGCTCATCCAAACTCAGAGAACTCCCAAGTCTATACTGTGTTGTTCTTAGAAACTCTATACAGTCCTGTCAATGGCTGCATATAGGCTCCTTCCATAATTAAGCCCAATACTAGCCCCATAAACAAGCCATCCTGGTGGCATCTTAAATTAAACAGGATATGCAACAAAAGGAAAAATATGGCAAAACTAAGGATGAGTAATTTTGATAAAAATAAACACTTTCTTATCAAAGTAAATATGCAACTAAGGGAGCTAATTAGGTCAAACAAAGCCAACTTTGAGGTTAGGATATCCTCCCAGGGGAACGATAACCATGAGTCCTTTTATGGCTGTGTCAGAAACCTTAAGGGCAGCACACAGCAATGCGCTAAACTGTTGTTAATAGTGCCACATTCATCAAGCCTGGTGATATAGTGAACCTGCTAATGGACAAATTCAATTCGAACTTTACCCCCTCACCCTCAACCATGCCCCCAATAACCCCTACAAATATAACTAGGGAGCGTGTACTGGCTGTAATCACTAAGGCCAAGAACATGGTCTCAATGGGCCCTGATAAGATAACATCCCAGGATGCCTCCTGAATAGTTTAAAATACAACATATCAGGACCTCTGGAGTCATTATGTAACTACAATCTTAAAATAGGCTTTGCGCAACCTGAATGGAAAACTATGACGATCATCCCCTTCATAAGAGAGGACCTTCAACTGAACCTGGAAACTACAGATCTATTAGTCTGACTAGACTTATTTCCAAAGCCATGGAAAGAATTATCATGGAAATCATCAGTGAGGACATAGGAGACCTCCAGACACTGGATCCATCCCAGTTTGGCTTTGTCAAAGGAAGGTCATGCATACTGAATCTGGTGGACTTCTTTGAAAAGGTCACTAAGGCAATGGATGAGGGAAAACTGTGCATACTGCCTACCTACCTCTGGCTAAGGCATTTGATATAATTTCCCATTTGGGCATTGTTAATAAACTAACAGAACTAGGTATAAACCCCTTTATAACACACTGGAGAGCTATCTAGTTCACTTGTAGGACCCAGGAAGTTAGAATTGATGAAACCACCTCCACAAAGAGGCCGGTTACCAGTGGAGTCCCCCAGGACTCTGTGCTGTGCTATGCCAACTTCTCTTTGGCATCTGCTTCTCGGGTGTCAAAGCTAGAGTCAAATGCCTCTGGCTAACCAAGTTTCAGATGATTGCAAACTGGGAGCAGTCATTGAATCCCCTCAAGATGAGAACACCCTTAAGGAAGGTCTAATATGGATAGGCACTTGGTGTCAAAGCCATGGCTTAAATTTCAATACCAAAAATACATTATAGTTTCTTTTGGGAAGTCTGACACCATGGGTAACTACTTCATCAATAAAACACTCTATAAAAGTTGATTCACTAGTCAGGAATCTGGGAACTCCTGTAGAATGTAACCTAGCCTTTGAACAACATGTGTCCAATGTACTAAGAAAATCCTTCTCTATTGCTCAACTTATAAGCAAAGGCATGGCATCTAGGTCCAGAGAGGTCATCATACCACTGTACTCAGCCCTCATCAGGCCCGTCATTAAGTATAACATCCCCTTCAGTACGTATCTGACCAGACACATGCAGCAACTGGAATACCCACAAAGGTTCCTTATAAAAAGAATACAGGGAGTAAACACAATGCCCTAAGCTGATCACCTTAAAGCCCTGTCGCCTTACTCAGTATCATACAGACCTCTGAGAGGTGATCTTTGCCTGTCATACAAGGCATCCCTGGGCCCTGTTTTGATGTTCTTTTGCACATCCACAAAACAAAAAGCATCAGAACTGCTAGATTAAAAGACCTTAATGTTGTTTGCAACATTAATAGAACTTGTTGGAAATACAGATATATTTATCAGAGAATTGCCATTCTCTGGAACAGGCTCCCCATCCATATAAAGCAGAGCTCTTCCCTATCTCTGTTTAACAGCAATTTAAATGTATGATTGGAGAAATTGGAAAGTCACCCCTGGTCTGGCTCCTATGTCTCCAATTGACAGAGGCAGTCAGTAAATCACCCCTATAAATTAAATACAAATCAACTTTGTGGGTCACATTTGTGTTGCTTGGCTAGTCTTTTAAGAGCCCCAGTGGTCTTTAGCCTAGTATACACCTATAGACCTATAAAAGTATAAATGCTTATTTACTCATTACAAAATTGTTGTAAAGAGATTGCAATAATTTGGTAAGTGCATCTATACCAGGCCATCAACGTATAGAAAATGCATACTTCATTGTAGACTTAGGAGGAAAGTGGATGGTAGGGCTAGTCTTGATGTGCTGGATATGGGACCATCACTTGTACAATATGATATATATTAGGTTCATAGCCAGGTTTAATTCTAGGCTGCTGCTGTTGCTGTTAGACCTCAGGCAAGGAGGAGAAGGGTATTTAGACCCCATTTAACCTTTTATGGTCTGCATGAAAAGTAGTAGAGAACTACAGGGTGGATAGAGGCACACTCCAGGAACTCTGTAACCTCTGTCATCCTCACCTGAGAGCAAGGCAATCTGAGGGGAACCAATATCTGTGGAGACTGAGCTATATGTAGCATTTAGAATATTAGCTACAGGAACCTTTCAGAGACACACAGGGGACATGATAGGGGTTGTCACAGGAATTGGCATCCAGGACCGTACACCAATTTTTGAATGCAATGCTACAGCATGCCAGTGACACTGTATATATATATATATATATATATATATATATATATATATATATATATATATACATATTTTTACCCTTGCCCTGAAAACACAGCTAGATTTCTACCCATAACACACTTTTCTGAAATCTTGGTGCCATATTCTTTACAGATATTGAGATCAAGGCACCACCCGGGGAGCAGGGAAGGGTCTACATCAACAGAAAGGGGTTCCACTCCATTAACTGCTGGGTCATGTGTGATGCTAGGGGAATCTTCCTGAATGTATGCGCTGGCAACCCAGGCAATTACCAGGACTCCCATATCTGGCACAACTCAGAGGTTTTCCAGGGTGATATCCCACAAGGCCATTTACTGGGAAATGCAGGGTATACATTCAAACCATGACTGATGACACCCATCAGAAATGCACACATACCCATGGAGGAACATTATAATTAGGCACATGCTCAAACAAAAAATATCATAGAGTATGTGTTTAGACTGCTGAAGTCATGGTTTCTGTGTTCGGATACATCAGGGGTGCTCTGCAGTGTGATCCTAGTACTTGTGCCAAAATTATCAAAGTCTTTGCTATCCTACACAATATCATCCTGCAAAAACAGCTACAACAGGAACAACAAGGGCTAGGAGCAAACATTCCACCACCGCCACCACTGGCAAGGTCACCACATCCACATACAAGGGAGGAGTCAGATGGGGAACTTCAGCTGATGAGGGTATAGATAGACAAAGGCATGCACAGTATGCCCATGCTCTGGCCAAGAGGCAATGGATAGCCCTGAGCAGCATCCTACCATCACCCAGAATGATACCACAGTACAAGCAGAAAATGATTGAGTTCAACAATTGGCTAAGTTTCTGGTGTCATTCTAAGGGGATCCAATATCTGTCTGCCTGGGATGACATGAGTGACAGACCTCGATGCTTTGCCAGAGATGGCTTGCATCTGTCAACCCCGGGCTTCCGCATACTGGCCAAGTCTCTTGCCACCCCTATAGTGCCATTTTTAGGTGGTGTTCCAAAGACCAAATTACCATTGTAACAGCTACAAACAAATGCAATCTGAGGGTCATTCTGCTCAATGCTAGAAGTTTAAATGTCAAAATGCACTCAGTAGAAGCACTCTTTAAAATAGAGAACATCGACATTTGTGCTGTAAAAGAGACCTGGTTCAAGGCATCAGAAAGCACCCCTGTACTACTAGGCTATAACTCATTCCACACCTTTCAGCCCCAGAGCTTGGACTGAAGCTCCAAAGGCAGTGGTGTTTCCATATTCATAAAGGATGCACACACCTCCAGACTGGTAGCCCAACATAACACATCTGAGATACTTCAGGTGCAGCTAGCACTGGGTAGGACAGCGATTCAGGGTGTAGCCTGCTATAGGTCCCCAACCATGTCCCAAGACTCACACTCCACATTCCTAAGCACCCTGGAGAATATTAAGGTTCAACCTTGCACTCTCATACTGGGCAAATTCAACTACCCCGCCATTAACTGGGAAAATGACTCATGTACCAATACAATTGCTCAACATTTCCTGGAATTCATTAATTCCAATGCCCTGGACCAGCTCATTCTTACTGCCACTAGAGGTAGCAACATCCCTGACCTGGTTATTACTAACATGGGTGACTGTTGCTCTGCACCAATAGTCAACTCCTCCCTGATTAGATCCGACCACAAACTAAACACCTTGGAAATCCACATCCCACCCAACCCACCCAGCCCGCAAAGGTAATCACCATGAAAAACTTCTCCAAAGCTAACTTTGGGCTCCTAAAACAGAGGTGGCTAACTTGACGGCACCCATGCAAATGGAAAATAGTTGCATGACCGCTGAATCATACACCAATGCACTGTACGAACATGTATACAAATGCATGGATATCGCCATAGCCAATAGAACCAAGATGCTCTCTTCCAAAAAAAGGAAGCCAGTCTGGTAGTCCCCTGCCATAAATAACCTCTACAACAGAAGGATGAAACTGATGCAGAATAAGATGAAGTCCCAAGACTGGAAAAACTCCCTTATCGGCCTCAACAAAAAGTTGAGATCCCTCATTAAATCCTCTAAAGCTAGCTATGAAAACAAAATTGCAGCAGATAGTAAAGGCAACCACAAGGCATTCTATAGTTATGTAAAGAATCTCCACAGCAATACTCAGATTTGCTCTGAGCTATTGCACAATGGTAACTCCTACACCAAGCCAATAGATATTGCCAATATACTGGCTGACAGATTCAGTGCCAACTTTATCCCCCTCAAAGGACCAATCATAATACCAGTAGATTGCCAGGCACCCAGTATTACTGCTGCACAGGTTAAAGCAGCACTGTCCAAGGCTAAGAATACAGCTTCTATGGGACCTGACAATATCCCTGGGTATGTTCTATATGAACTACAGTGTGAACTGGCACCTCACCTGTGTGCCCTGTTCAATCACAACTTCACCTCAGGCTTTGCCCCTACCAAATGACACACTGCTGGATCCCACACAGTTTGGATTTATGAAGGGTAGATCACGCCTGCTCAACTTGGTCGGTTTCTTTGAATCAGTCACCAGAGCTGTGAATGGAGGCAAGGTGGTTCATACAGGCTACCTTGATCTGGTCAAGGCCTTTGATACCATTCCCCACTCAGGAATCATAGAAAAACTCACTACGGTAGGCATCAACCCCTGTATCTCTAGGTGGGTTGCAAAATGGCTCACAGATAAAACCCACAGTGTGAATGTAGCTTGACTCCAAGTTAGACTGATGACTAGTCACTAGTGCAGTCACACAGGGTTTGGTCCTGGGTCCTCTCCTGTTTGGTATTTACTTCTCTGAAGTCCAGGCCAACACAAAGGGACTCTGGCTGACAAAGGTTGCAGACAATTGCAAGTTGGGAGCTATTATTAACTCCCCAAGTGATGTTGACATCCTACAGAAAGGCCTCACTGAGACCAACAACTGTTATCAGTACCATGGTCTTAAGCTCAATGCCAAAAAATGTATCATCATCCCCTTTGGGAAAAACCCAGTTCCCACGAATTACCACATCAATGATAGTTCACTGAACACAAAAAGTGTTACAAGCAATCTGGGAACACAGGTTGACAGCAACCTCTCTTTTGACCACACATTGCCCCTGTGGTCAGAAAGTCCTTCTATGTGGCACATCTCATTACTAAGGGTTTTGCATCCAGGAAGAAAGAGGTCATTGTCTCCCTCAATTCTTCCCTCATTAGGCCAATCATCAAGTACAATACCCCATTTGGCATGTACATCACTAGACACCTGCAACAACTGGAAAGGCCGCAAAAGTACCTCACAAAGAGGATCCTAGGCCTTAAACACTTGTCCTATATGGACAGACTCAAAAAACTCCAACTATTCTCTGTCTCATATCACCTACTTAGAGGCGATATCTGCTTGACTTACAAAGCCATGTCTGACCCAGCTCTGTTAGAAATGCTACATCTGAAGAAATCCCAATCCCTCCACACCACACACTCCAGAGACCTCAACCTCATTACCACAATCAACAGAACATGCTGGATGGACAGATTCTTAACCCAGAGACTGCCCATGCTATGGAATAGACTTCCCATACATGTCAAACAGAGCACCTCACTGGCCCTCTTCAAGACAAATCTTGGTGAGTGGATGGAAAATAGAAAATTCACCCTGGGGATCACTCCAGTGGCTCTAGTCGACAGATACACTGGGAACTAAGGTCAGGTGGCAGGATGCCAGGGTAATCCTATGAGCTAGGCTTGTAAAGGCTCCAGGGCCATTAGCCTAGTACACACCTATGAACTTATGAACCTATGAACACATGCTGTCCACCGAAGGGGTGCAGCATTCATCCTGTTCAATTACATATAGTAAAATTAATGCCAGGCAATGCTCACAACCTTTACTTACCCATGTAATGACTGTGAACTGCTAGCATCAGTCAGAGTCAGCCCTGAGTGACAACATTTGTAACTGCAGGACTATCAAGATAATTGTTAAACCTGTAGAAGAAAAAATAAATGTGTAAGAACATAAATGAATACCTATATACTGTTATTTGAAAATGTGCCCGAGTAGAATGTGTGTAAGTTCTCCAGCAATGACATCACTATGTGACATGGCTGACTTATGTAATATACATTTATGCAATTTATCAGCTTACATGACTCACGCATCTAAAATACCCAGTATAGAAAAATTAGTCCAAACAATATGGATCCCTACTTTCTCACAAGTGGAGCAGTAAGCATGACTGCCATATCAATGATTTCAAGGTAGGAATCACAACACTAAAATGCTGTAATAAATCAGAAAAAAAATCCAAATAAAGTCACCACTACATATCCTAAGCACTCATTTAGCTATCCACCTTTTGCATCGGACAATATACATACATAACCCTGAATCAAAGAGATAGAAACAAGGTGATGGCACAGTTATCATCATTTTGTAGGGTGGGGGTTAGGGGGCAGGAGGCCAAGACTGACACCAAAGTAGTGCTTGTGTGAGAGTAAGAAATACTGGCAGGGAGAAATGTAGATAATATCAAATGATTACTGGGACAGAATGACCTGCAACTCTCATTAATGTCTCATGTAGCTGGTATGTGTGAGAGTTTGTATGGGCACTCTCTGAAATGTGTGTGTGCGTGTGTGTGTGTGTGTGTGTGTGTGTGTGTGTGTGTGTGTGTGTGTGTGTGTGTGTGTGTGTGTGTGTGTCTGCATGTACATAGCCAAGCTCTGTGCTAGCACTACATTCTGGCATGCTGGACAGATGTGAGCCATGCATGGTAGAGGAATCAGTTCAACATCGTCACCCCCTGACCACGAGAACTGATTCTGCCAGGAGTTGCACTGGCATCTTTATGCCTATAGCAAGATGTGGTGGTACTACCTGAATATGAGCAGTGTCTGCCAGATGAGTTCTCCTGATGACTACACCCAGGTCCACATCCCTGTGGCCTTCATTGTCTGGATGTGGACCCCTCAGCCACTGATGGAGAACTGGAAGTATTGCCACTATGGTAGCAGTATCGGGCATGGCCACATTGGATAAAACCAGATGATGTTGCAGCTCTACGGCCACATGGATGCTGCCCCCCTCCCAGCAGACATTCCATCACAGATACTGCCTGTTACATTGTGGTATTCATCCGATACATTGAATTGTCCACATGGTGGAGGCAGTCATTCATGTCAGCTTGTGCCACATCTAGAACCCTAAGCATGTCACCAGAGGTCCTAGATGAATGTGCCTGTGCCTCCATGATGGCCCTAAACATATGTCGAGTGACATGTAATGACACACCATCATCACCAACCCTCCCGCATGGCACATTGCCCACACTTTGGTTATGGCCAGAGTCAAACAGCACTGAAACCCTCAACCTGTCCACTATCTGTGGGATCAGTAGAATGGGTAAACATAGGAATACTAACTGTGTCTGAAGGAAATAAAGGGGATGTGTGAGTCACAACCTCAGTGTCAGATACAACCTCTGCACCTGGTTGCATTAGTCCACACAATACTGCTTAAAGCAGAGTAAAGGCACTACTTTGAAAGACTTACTCTGACAGTTCTTTAAACTGCTGAAAGTTACAAAATGCAACTTCCTATGTGGAGTGTTGACATAAATAACTTGACTGAAGATTTATTTTTACCCATAGCATTAAGGGTTTGATTACAGATGTAGCTCACATCATCCATGCAAATCAGTTTCTCAGTGATACGCTATGTAAAGAGGTGTTTAGCATGCCTTACTCTGGTTGTTGGGTTATGTTCCATTACATGGAAAGGCGTTCATAGGTTAGTACAAGGCTAACTGCCCTTGTGAGCCATTTTAAGCCTAGCCAATTATCCCCTGTGAGATTCAAACCCTATACCTTGTGTTTGTAAGGCAAACACCTTAACCATTAGGCCACCCTCCCAACCCCAATAGATTAGTACTAAGCTAACTGCCCTTGCGAGCCATTTTAAGCCTAGCCAATCATCCCTTGTGAGACTCAAACCCTGCACCTTGTGTTTGCAAGGCAAACACCTTAACCATTAGGCCACCCTCCCATTCATAAACACAAGAGAAAGGCAGGGACGTGTGCTTGACTGCACATATATTTTCTGATATTCATATGTGCCCTGCAGCAATGCAGTTGCCAATGATATATTGGTACTCAGGCCATTGTCAAGCAGACTACAAAAATACAGAGCATAACTGCATTGTTACATTTGGTATGTGTTTATACTGTCATTGGACATTGGTCATCCATAATCATATTACATTGATATTGTCAGTAAATTCAGTTAATGTGGACATCACTTCATCTGAATATGAAGACACATACCTGCACCCTTCCAGTACTGCTATTTCCAAAGTGTGTGTGTGTGTGTGTGTGTGTGTGTGTGTGTGTGTGTGTGTGTGTGTGTGTGTGTGAGAGATCCTGAGAAACAAGTACATGTATGGCTCAATGCTGTAAGATGCATTCAAGACACTTTCTTGCACCTAGGTTACATGGATGTATTTAAAAGTATTTTTGCTAATTGCAATCAAACAATAATATCCCAAGTTCTGCCTTTAATCATATTCCAAGTCCTGGCTTTGCACACAAGTCTCATAACAGTATATATTACCTGTGATACTGTGTTGATGTCAAGGGCAATGTGACAATAACAAAATCAGAAGTCTGCGATGGCACTAGTGTTAAGTACTGTGTACCCCAGCTTGTGTAACTAGATAGGGAGGGGACTGAGTCACAAAGCAGTCAACTTGTGGGTGTGTGTCTGTATATATGAGTGTCTGTGTGTGTGTTTGATTCCAGGGCTTGCTGCCCTCAGTCAAGTATCATTCAGAAAATACTGTTACAGTGGTACATGACTTTACAGCAGTTTCATACAGACCTCACACCATCATCTTCTCACAATACACTGATGATGCCATCCTCTATAAAATGTACTCTAACACCATTAATGTCAGACTTGTGCTGTGGTGCTACTGCTAATTACTTTGTTCTCTAGTTTGTGTACCTACATAGAAAGGGGTTCTAATCTCACAGCAGTTAATGTGTGTGTGTGTGTGTGTGTGTGTGTGTGTGTGTGTGTGTGTGTGTGTGTGTGTGTGTGTGTGTGTGTGTGTGTGTGTGTGTGTGTGTGTGTGTGTGTGTGTGTGTGTGTGTGTGTGTGTGTGTGTGTGTGTGTGTGTGATTGTGTGTGTGTGGGTGTGTGTGTGTGTGTGTGTTTTCATTCAGCTCTCAGTCTAGAGACAATTTTACACTGAGATACGAGTCCACATCTATTACACACAATCCTCCCTACACCTTCTTCTCAGCATACACTGATAATCTCATCCCCTATAAAATACACTTTGACAGTATTAAATGCTAGTGTTTGTGTTGGTGCTAGCATTAAGTACTGTGCTTTCTAGTTTGTGTAACTGAATAGGTAGCAGTTCTTATCTCACAGCAATTAATTTGAGTGTATATTCATTCAACTATCAGTCTGGAGACAGTTTTACAGTGGGATGTGAGTGTCACACAATCCTCTCAACATCGTCTTCTCAGCATACACTGATGATGTCATCCTGTATAAAGTACACTCTGACAGGGTTAAAGATAGACATATGTAGTGGTGCTAGTCTTGCTTTGAATGGAATCTAGCTTTTATGCCTACACATGTGTTGTGTTCAAATCTGACCTCAATCAGCTTGTTGGTTGCATGTTATGGCCATTGTGTGACATTTTGAATTTCTTTTCATTTGACTCCCACTCAATAGCAGCAGGGATGTCATCATCTCAAAGATGCATGCACAAATCATGAAGCAGACTGCATACATTACCCTGTGCAAGCTATCTGAACACCACTGGATGTTATTGCTAATTCTGTCATGGGGTGGTGCACATGCCATATATGGACAGAGGCAGTCTGTGATAAAATCAAACACATACACACATACATATTCTATCTTCTAGCACATAAATATAGCAATTTTGCTTTAAATGATATAATAACGGCTATAATTTTGTGTGCTGCTGACTGTTAGCCTAGTAGTACTTTATGACTCCCTAAAGATTGCGCATATCAGTGTTGTCATCCACATATGCTGTGTTGAGGTGTGGATGCACTGTAGCCCGAAAACAATGCATTCCAATCTGTGATTTCAGCTACTGCCTTGATGTTAGGTAGGTAGGTACTAGGCTATCTACCCGAAGGTATTTATAAGCCAAGCCAGAATGTCTTGGCTTTCGCCACCCCCTTAGATTAGTCCCCTGTGCCTCTGTCCAGCAGGGCCACTGAACTGATCCCCAAGATAAACTTTCTGTTTCCCATCCACTCATACAAACAGCCTCTGCAAAGCTCAAACCCAAGACCCTGTATACTACAGCCACAGTAGTTAACCACTAAGCCATCATAGCAGTGAACATTTGGTTACATGTTCTTTCCATGACAGCTCTAGTAATATGCCTCCTGAGGACTTTTGGCATTGGATGATACTATGTATATTGTTGCCTTGCTAAGGCATGTGTTCTTGTACTGCAGTATATCAACATTCTGTACAGTTCTCATTCAACCATCACAGTGACAGCTGCAGTATGGTACAGCTGTGCATGTGTATATCTAGCATCTAGAAATGTCATCTGACATAGAACAATATTACATCATACTGATTACATGGGCACATATGCCTGGGTTAATCTGCATGTTATAATGCTGTTATACACACAAACCTATGACACATTCAGATTCACTTGCAACCTTGGGGAATTCATTGTATGCACAATTATGTTGCTATTTACAAAGATTATTCAGATGTTCACCAGCAGCATTGCGTGACTATCAGCATTTGTGTCATTAAGTGGTCTGCATGAACCACATTCACCTCAGTTGTAATGTGTCCCTATATGGTGTCAGGGTCCTTACCCATCCATTTCCATTGATACACATATAAGCATATGATGTACAACTGATGTAATGACATGAAATAGGTTGAGTTGTATGACTGCACTAACAGTTCCACTCCATCACATGTGATTCATACCTAATGTTGTATTTGGAGGTGATTTCACAAAGCATTTTTTGACTACATCTGACATCTGAAGGGGAATATTCAGCTATGTGCAGAGCTGATTGTGGCTGGAGCAACTCATACTCTGCCACAGGAAATAGACAGGATGCTAGATGACAGATTTGCATCAAACCTCAATCCCCAGTTTCCACCAGTCATCACCCAAAGTATAATTGCCACCATTCCTCAGCCTATTGTCTCAAGAGAGCAGGTTATCTCTGGCCACTCTAAGGCTAAAAACACAGCATCAACGGGCCCTGACAACATCCCAAGTTGCCTTTTAAAGATCTTCAAACATGACCTAGCAGACCCACTTGGATCTCTATTTAAACACAGACTCCAGGCAGGCTATGTTTCGGCAGAATGGTGGATAGCAATAGTCATACCCCTGCACCAGGGGGAACCATCAACATAGCCAGGCAATTATAGACACATATGTCTGAATAGCCTCATCAGTGGGGCCCTGGAAATAATCATCATGAACTGAAACAACAAGGACATAGGTACTGTCTTGACTCTGGAACCAACCCTGTTTGGATTTGTTAAGGGTAGATCATGTCTGTTAAATCTGGTTGACTTCTTTTAGAAGGTCACCAAGGCCATGGATGAGAGCAAGACTGTATCCATCTAACTTAACCTGGCAAAGGTATTGGAATTTGACACACTTCCTCACTCATTCTAAGGATCTTAACCTGGACAATGACATAAATAAATCATGTTGAAGAGATAGATGCATCTCTCGCAGACTACCCTTTCTCTTGAAGAAGCTTCTCATTTGCGTAAAGCAAAGATCTTCCATGACCCTCTTCATGCAGAACCCAGATCAATGGATGTGTAATCATAAAGTTACTCCTGGAGTGGCGCTCATGTCCCTCATGGATAGAGGCAGTCAGTATTACATACCATAGCATAGGCTCATACCTCTGTGAACTTTGCTCACTTATCTATTAAAAATATTTAAAGTCTTGATTAATGTTGCTCTTGGACCATTAACCTAGTACTCTCCCATGAACCTATAAACCTATGAAGTGTAATTATATCCTAGGTACAGCTATAGTGAGACTGTCCTTCATCATGGATGTACTGGTACATCACATCAGTATTACCACTTGATAGTTTGCATGAACATGTGCATGCATAACAGGATTTCATGGCCAGTATAGAATTTTGACTGGCAATGTCGGGTGGAAAGTGATTGTGTGGCATATGTCTTAAGGTCTGTCGTGCTTATAGAGGGTGCTCTACTTACTGTTTGCTATGTGTACAATATTACAATGACAGCTTCCTCGATCATTCTCACTTCACTTTGCACTGCTGTACTTTCTGTGCACATGGGCATAGTTGATGTATTGCCATCATTCTCACATACTGCTGTACCATTCATTATAAAGGATGACTTCTTAATTCAGACATTGATAGCTGATACTTCAGATAATATCTATTGGTATTACATGTGTCAGATGCATGCATTACCAAGCTGTGTTGTTATATGTATTGCTGATACCCATGTTAGCTAGGGATGCTTTAGTCAAGTGTATCACATTTGGCACAGTGAGTTCCCACACATCTGGTAGGCCATACAGAACTATTCTCTGGGATGTATGCCCATTAGGATTTGATAGTGCAGACATCCCTTCAAATTGTTCTACAAGATGCTTGTGTGATACCCCTTTCTGTGTTGCACTCCATAAATGCACAGCTCATTGATGGCATGGGTTTGAAACTTGCAGATGGTGATTGTGGCTTATGTGTCATACAGATCTATCAATTAACCATGATTGGCCCTGATTTCAAATCCAGTTTTAACAATGTCCCTCTTAAACCTTCAAAAATTGGTCATTTTTGGGGAAAGGATAATGAATTCCCCTTATAGAATGCTGACAATCATTGCAGTTGTAGATGTTTGTTCCTGCAGAACATGTATAATAGGTGACAATCACATATTCTGTCAATGCAGCAGATTAATGGTCACAATATTGTAAAAATGTCCATGATCGTGCCTATTTCTGTCTACATTTGTTCAGGAGTCTGTTGTTATGTGTCCCTGACTTGTTTAGAGTTTTGGTGATATCAGACATATTCAAGCAAGTCATTTTGCAGATCTTCAGAGTATGCACATACCTCTAATTTATATACTGTCCTTGCTAAATGTTCAGCCAGTGAGCATATCAAGTGATGTTTATATTACAACCGTTCACCTCTAATGACATGTAACCTTGTATGACCATCACATATATACTGTAATGTGTGCTTATATCATAATATACTTGTGTAGCAGCAATATGTTCTGTGCTATCCACATATGCAGCTAATGCTATGCTATTAACATGTGCTGGAAGAGTACATACATTGACATAACCTATTTTGGGGATATTGACAAAGTTACCATGCCCTGTTCTTCTTTGTTCATTCCTATCATTCATGTTTGCAACTATTTTCCTCAGCACGCTTTCCCTGCCCAGTCTATGCTTCCTAGTATTTGCCCTTCCCATTTAAGCCCCTCCCCTCCATTATTTCATTCTTCAAATAATTTTTCAGTGTACATTGCATTGAGTACACTTTTCTTTACTGTGTTATTACTGCTGGCATTGCAGTATTCTTACCCCTGGTAGCCATTGTGGCTGTCCATGCCATCTCACTGAGAAAGTATGCTCCTTAGCAAACTTGAATGCATCACCTTTCTGTGCTCATGCTGTTCTGCAAGGTTTCCTGGCCAATGATACTGTAGTTGGCCAAGGAACCGTGCTTGTATACATGGAAGCATGGTGGGCAGCATGAATATGCTGTTAGTGCTGCTGCTCATCTGACTAACATGTAAAGTCTGCGAGGCATCAAGCAAAGCCTGCACACAGTTTGTTGAATCCCCGGGTGAGTCTCTGACTGTGTGAATGGCTGTTAGAGATTTCTTGGCTCCTCCTTTTTTCCATAATGGGGTTGGGAGGATGGCCTTATGGTTAAGGTGTTTGCCTTACAAACACAAGGTACAGGGTTTGAGTCTCACAAGGGATAATTGGCTAGGCTTAAAATGGCTCTCAAGGGCAGTTAGCCTAGTACTAACCTATGAACCTATAATGTATTACTGGGGGGATCACTTAGGATTTGTTAATAAGATACAAGATTCAGGGCACAGACATTTAATATGCTGTCATTTATAAACCAGATAAGAGCAGTGCTAAAATATTTTCCTATTATCATTCATATATGTCTGGTAGTTGGCTTAGAGGATTAAGGTTCTGCTAATGAGCTGTTTCCTCTGGTCCAGTGTTGCAATGTTTGATTCCTTCAGCTTCCCTTGCCTAATTGTTTGACTCTGATCAAGTCACTTAACTAGATACTGCTCCTGGACTAAGTCTGAAAAAGGTCCATGCAGATCAGTTCTCTACCCTGGAAAATAAAATAAAAAAAATCAATACTGTCCAGAATAATTAAGTGATTGATTCTATCTGGCATTCCTGCTACAGTCATACAGGCATAAAGATCATTGTATGTGAACTGTTATGATGTCCTTCACATTGGGCTTTCACATGAAATCCTTGGACACCTGCTGTTTTATGGACAGGCTGCTAATTTGCACACCTTGGCATACACATCAGTGTAGCTTCCTGTGGTTAGCTGTCATACTGGGGATCTCTTTCAGGGTACTGATGTTAACTTCTTTCACCCCATGTGACTTGTGACCAGAATACTAAGGGTTTTTCATGTCTTAATTCCTGGCCTGAAGACTATGCATAGGCAGTTAGGGACTGTTAGTGATTCCCTTGATTCAACTGAAAGTATTTGGTAGGTGCAATTTTATAGGTCCATAGGTGTTTACTAGGCTAACTACTACAAGGGTATTTTTAAGCCTAGCCATGCATCCCAAATCTCTGACAAATTTTGATACCCTTGTTAAGTGTAAGCATGGGCCAGGGGGATTAACCATTTACAGGTTATCTATGTCCATTAGAGACATAGGTGCCAAACCAGGGATGGATTTCTAGTTTCCCATCCAATTGTCCAAGTTGCACTTGAATAGATTAGGGAGGAACTCTTCTTCACATGGATGGGGAGCCTGTTCCATACATGGGGTAGTCTCTGGGATACATACCTATCTCTCCAGCAGGTCCTGTTTATATCACAGGTAAGGTTTAAGTCTTTAGAATGGGTAATTATGGTACTCTTTGCTTTGTGGATATGCAGGAGGTCCATCAGAGTAGGGTCTAACAATGCCCTGTATGCCAGGCATAGATCTCCCCCCAAAAGCTTGTAGGACACAGACTACAGGGATAGGGCCTTGAGGCAGTCTGCATAGGGCATATTACTTATGCCCTGTATTCTTTTAGTGAGGAACCTCTGTGGACATTCCAGTTGTTGGATATGCCTGCTTAGGTACACACCAAAGGGCACATTGCGCTCTATGATAGGTCTGATGAATGCCAAATACAGTGGAACAATGGCTTCCTTGGACTTAGATGCCATACCTTTGTTTATAAGTTGTGCAACATAGAATGATTTCCTCATCACTGTAGACACTTGATGATCAAAGGCTAGATTGTGATCTATGTGTGTCCCTAAGTCCCCGACTACTGGGTTAACTCTAAGGGGTGTGTTGTCAATATGATAGTTACCAGGGATGGATGACTTCCCAAAGGATACTTTTATGCATTTCTTGGCATTTAGTTTTAGACCATAACTCTGACACCAGTTGTTTGTCTGTGGCAGCCCCACCTGTTGAATATTTGTGCCAATGTGAGATTCAATGACAGCTCCTAATTTGCAATCATCTGCAAATTTAGTCAGCCAGAGTCCACTGACATTGGCCTTGACTTCTGGGAAGTAAATGCCAAAAAGGAGCAGTCCAAGGACTAATCCCTGAGGGACTCCACTTGTGACTGACCTCTTTGTAGAGGTGGACTCCCCAATTCTAACTTCCTGGATCCTGTCTGTGAGTCAGTTGGCTATCCATCGAGTGACATACAGGTTTGTACCTAGCATCTTGAGTTTGTCAACAATGCCCAAATAAGGTATTGTGTCAAATGCCTTGGCCAGGATCATCCACTGTTTGGTGACCTTCTCAAAGAAGTCCACCAGGCTGAGTAGGCACAACATGCCCTCAACGAAACCAGACTGGGTTATGTCCAGTGTCTGGAGGTTTACTATATCTCTATTGATCATATCCATGATAATTCTTTCCATGGCTTTACATATAAGACTAGTGAGACGTATGGGCTGTAGTTTCCAGGGTCTGTAGATGGCCCACCTTTGTGCAGATGGATGACTGTTGCCTATCTCCATTCATGAGGCATGAAGCCTGTTTGGAGGCTACAGTTAAATAGTAATTTCTGAGATCTTGATAGGTCATGTTTCATGCTGTTTAGAAGTCATCCTGAGTTATTGTCTTTGCCCATTGATGCAGTATTCTTGGCCTGTCATGCACTTATCTTGCAGAATTCACTACCCTACTGGTTGATGAGGTGCTCTACACAAATTGCTTTGAACATGCCCCTTAAAAACTATTTCTAGCTGCTATATATTAAATTTGTCATTTCTGAGCTGCTGTTTTTAACTTTTATTTCCTTATTTTATATAGTAAAGTGTTTAAACACTGTAGTTTGACTAAACATAGCTGCACTTAGTTCATCTTTATAAAACTGTTACTTGCAGATTTGGCCAATTATTGATTAGTAAAAGATGTATCCTGGTTCCCAATGATCTAATTGATGTACATTTGTGCGCTATGTAAGCCCATTCAACAAGAGTAATGGTAGGTAATCTGCCAAACCATCTGAAATTGAAATGGTGGCTTGAAAGGCAGATGGAAGAAACAGAAGGAAATGACTGGCTTTGCTGAGCTATAGTTTATTAGTGGTGGATCAGAGTTCATAGAATTTGGAAAAATAGCTACACCCTCAGTGAAGGCCATGGGAACCAAAGGAGAAAAAGTGACTGGTAATGACCAGAACAAGCTATTACATCTGTAAAAGGTTCTTGCTGAAATGGAAGTATTACACACTTTAACTGCAGAGTAAGTCAACAGGCAGACAGCAGAAAAGCCTACAGTCCTGTCTTGTGGTGATATCAGTTTATAAAGTTTAATTAGGCAAACAAATAAGTCATAAATATGGCTGATATAGGCTAGCAATGATGTTATGGTTGTTGTTGTTTGTCTTTCGGCTTTTTCCCGGTAAGGGGTCGCCACAGCAGAACTCCGGTCCACTAATGATTTGCAGTAGATTTTTACAAAACACCGAGGTGCCAGCTCGACACTCAACCTTCAACGAAGGCACACACATTTATGCACGCATGTCTTTTGAACACTACCCAACAGCAGGGAGGACATGCAGACTCCACACAGAAGGCACTCCCAAGCCACGCTGAGAATCAAACAGGAGAACATCTTGCTGTGAGGTAACAACGCTACCGCCGTACCACCGCGGCATTAGCAATGACATTATGGTCAGCTACATAAGAACTTGGTTATATTCAACTGGACGTATAAGAGAATTTAAGTACCTTTATCTGCACTTTTTTTAAAAAAAAATACAGTATTTAATTTGATTTAAACTGTGTTGAAGGAATATTTAACTCAAGTGGCAGTTATTCTGCTCTTCAGTTATTCCCACCCACCCTCCCTGTTTTTGTTTTGGTGTTAATCTTGGTGGCCTTGAAACTGCCCACCCCTCAGCCTGCCTCTGGGCCCATCTCATTTGCTCACTCAACTGAGTGCAGTGAGATCATATTCTGATTTCAGGCACTCCTACTGTGTACAAAGAGAGCATCTGGGAAACAGACAAAAAAATTAAGCTTATTTCCTGCCTTTCCTGTTAAGTGGTATAGACTATTTGTAGGCTTCTGAGCCCCCAGACCCTTCTGTGTTTGAGGGAAGCCTTCTGGCTTGGTTTTTTTTTTTCTTATAACTAGCCAGTTTTCTAGTTTCAGCACTCAAATCTGTTTCTTTGCTCTCAGCACTTGTTCAGATAAAAAAAAAAAATGTTATCTGCTTTTACTGTACTTGTGTTTCTACCTACTTCATTTTACTTTTGCATCATCTTAAAAATACTCAGTTGTATTTATTACTGCTTGGTGTAACTCATTCTAAGCCTTTTTGGTTTAAACACTTGGGCTTCGGACCAGTTGTTTTGCACTGAGAGGGTTTGTGGTCTGCACTGTTGTGGCAGAACAGGTAGCCTACATTCTTTTAGGTTGGGAACTGCTGATTGAGGGCTCAGTGTCTGTTATTCTAAAAGTGGATTAATTCTGGTTTAAGCACTTGGGCTTTCAGGCCAGTTATTTTACATTAAGAGGGTTCGTGGTCTGCACTCTTGTGGGAGGAGAGGCTGGACTCTGCCCTTCTGAGCTGGGAATTTCTGGTTAAAGGCTTATAGTGCATGCATATCTGAACTGCTTCTTACCGAAGTTGGTGCGCCTTGTTTGCTGTGGCATAGACTGGATTCGGGCCTGCTGGATCTAGCTTTGTTTGTGTAACTTGAGCACTAATCTAGACATTCTCTAAAGTATTCAATTGTATTTATTACTGCTTGGTTGTAACTTGATTAAAGTGTAGCTATCATTCTAAGTCTTTTGGATTAAGCACTTGGGCTTCAGACCAGTTGTTTTACATTAGGAAGGTTTGTGGCAAGCACTGTGGTGGCAGGACAGGTAGCTTTCATCCTTCTAAGTTGGGAACTGCTGATTGAGAGCCCAGTGTCCAAGGGTATTAGTTCTGGTTTAGGCACTTGGGCTTCAGGCCAGTTATTTTACATTAAGAAGGTTCGTGGTCTGCACTCTTGTGGGAGAAGAGGCTGGACTCTGCCCTTCTGAGCTGGGAATTTCTGGTTAAAGGTTTATAGTGCCTGAATATTTGAACTGTATCTTACTGAAATTGGTACACCTTGTTTGCTCTAGCATAGACTAGATCCAGGCCTGCTGAATCTAGCTTTGTTTATATGCTTGTTGTTTGTTTGCTTGTTATTTCCCTGGAAGCTAATTCCACCTAATACACGGCTTCTCAGCGCTTCTGTGGATCACTAGTGATATCTGCATTGCTTACTGTACTAGTTCCTTGTTTCACTTGAAAGAAAGTTACTGTTTGTCGTTTTTGCATTTAGTTACTTGTAACACATTGCACTCAAGTTACCTGGCACTTGCTCACTAAAGCAATTATATAAGTCAGCGATAAAAATTAAAAGCACTACACCCTCACTCCCCACTGGCCCTTGTTTTCAATTATTAAGGAATTCCCAATATTATTCTAGCATGTCCAAAGGTCAGTTGTCAATCTCCTCTCCGGTCCAGCTGGTGAATCTGGGAATCTTGAGGCAATGTTATAACTGCCTCATGTACACAGACAACCCTCTCCTCCTCCCACATAACACAAATACTTGCGAGAGATGCAGCTATTTAGCCAAACTGGAGGCTGAGCTCTCTCAACTCAGGACTGGCAAGACCAGACAGGAGGAGAAGGCAACTACACACACCACAAAACCAGCCTCACATAATGCTACCACACCACTGAATCAAACACATAAACACACAAAGACATACTCGGAGGCTCTGAGTAAAATTTACCTAAACAGCAGAGGCCTCCAAAGCAGACACCCAAACAACTGCTACCTCAAGACACCCCACAAGCAACACATAAACCACAAAAGCAGTGTGCAAAGCAGTCACAGCCCTTAAGGCCAAATACAACACCAAACATACTTGTCATAGGTGACTCCATAGTCAGACACACGGACGTCCCACTCACCAGGCTGAACAAGGAGAGGGTCACAGTAAGCTGCCTATCGGGCGCTAGAATCCACCACATAACACAAGCACTCTGGTCACTCTACGGCAAGTACAAATATGACACAGTCATTGTCCATGCTGGTGTGAACGACCTGAGACGTACCTCCCTGGACTACATGAAAAGAGACATAGAGGAGCTCTCTGATTATGTAGCCCAGGCAGGTATGACCCTGACCCTGAGCAGTATCCTTCCTTCACCAAGAATGATGCCACAATATAGAGACAAGATGATCAGCTTTAACAATTGGCTTAATGTCTGGTGTCATTCAAAGGGGATCCAGTGTCTGTTTGCCTGGGATGACATGCTTGACAAGCCATGCTGCTTCGCAAGGGACGGCTTGCACCTGTCACCCCTGGGATTCGGATATTGGCTAAGGCTCTTGCCACCCCATACTGCCTTTTAGGCAAGGCTCAAATTCTAAACCTACCACCCTAGAAAACAAAAATGGGAAGAAACTGAGGGTAATGCTGCTCAATGCCAGAAGTCTAAATCTCAAAATGCACACACTCGAGGCTCTTCTCAGTATGGAGAACATCGATGTCTGTGCTGTAACTGAAACCTGGTTCAAGGCTCCTGAGAGCACCCCGGCACTATTAGGTTTTACCTCATATCATGCGTTCCGGCCCCAAAACCCGGACCACACCGCAAAAGGAGGGGGGTGTATCCATATTCATAAAGGATACCCACACCTCCAGGTTGGTGGCAACGCACGAAGCTTCGGAAACCATCCAGGTGCAACTAACCATAGGCAAAACTGCTCTACAAATTGTAGCATGCTACAGGCCACCCTCTCAAACTCAGGAACCCCACACAGCCTTCCTGAAGACACTGGAGGGTATAAATGTATCGCCAAACACCATCATATTGGGTGACTTCAACTACCCGAATATAGACTGGGAACATTACTCAAGCCCTAACTTTCTAGCCCAATGGTTCCTGGAGTTCATAAATTCAAATGCCATGGAACAGCTAGTCACTGTTCCCACGAGAGGAGAAAATATACTAGATCTCATTATCACAAACATGGGGACAAAATCCTCCACACTGGAAGTATATCCCTCATTGGTGAGATCTGATCATAAACTAATCTCACTGGAAATCCACATCCCGCCCTCACCCCAAACAAAAAAGACCACAGTGAAGAACTTCTCTAAAGCAAACTTCACACTACTCAAGGCTGGTGTGGTATCCTTCAAGGCCCCTGAGCCAGTGGAAACCACAACCCAAGCTGCGGAAGCCCTTACAAATGCCTTCTATGAACACCTCCAGGACTGCATGGATCAGGCAATCCCAAATAAAACCAAGACTCTTTCCACAAAGGGCAAACGTCCAGTCTGGTGGACCCCAGCCATTAACAAACTTTACAATAAGAGGAGAAAGCTATTACATGATAGAACAAAATCCATAAAAGGGAAGTCACCCCTGATCATTATTAGTAAAATAATACGAGCACTCATAAAATCAACTAAGGCCAATTTTGAGACAAAAATTGCCATGGATTCAAAGGGCAATCATAAGGCCTTTTTCAGCTATGTTAGGAACCTGGATGGAAACTCCCAGATATGCTCAGAATTAGTCCAAAATGATACAAAAATCACTGAACCCACAGACATTGCCAACATACTGGCAGACAGGTTCAGTGCAAACTTCACCCCCCTCTCCCCCCCTAAAGGAGAGATAACTATCCCAGCAGAGTGTAGCCTCCCAGACATCTCAAATGCGCAGGTGAAAGCTGCTCTTTCTAAAGCTAAAAACACAGCATCAATGGGACCAGATGGTGTCCCCGGCTGTGTGCTACATGAGCTAAATGAGGAATTACACCGCACATAAGGCAGCTGTTTAATCTCAGCCTTACCACAGGATACATGCCCAAGGAGTGGCGTACGGCAACTGTGGTCCCACTCCACAAAGGCGGTGCCTCTACGGACCCTGGTAATTACCGCCCCATAAGCTTAACAAGTCTAGTCTGCAAAGCTATGGAGAGGATCATAATGGAGCTCATAAACAAAGATATAAGGGACTTGCAGACATTGGACCCGACCAAGTTTGGCTTCGTCAAGGGCAGATCATGCCTTTTGAACTTGGTCAACATCTTCGAAACAGTCACCAAGGCCATTGATGAGGGAAAGGCAGTCCATACAGCCTACCTTGACCTTGCAAAGGCCTTCGACACAATACCCCACTCGGGTATTGTAGAAAAACTTACCAGCTTAAATGTAAACCCATATGTCACAAGATGGGTTGCAAACTGGCTTAAGGACAGAACCCACAGGGTTAGAGTTGCTGGCGCTATGTCAGACTCCAAGCCGGTCACAAGCGGTGTCCCACAGGGCTCGGTCCTTGGCCTCCTATTGTTCGGCATCTACTTCTCAGAAGTACAGGCCAACATGGGAGGACTTTGGCTGACAAAGTTTGCAGGCGACTGCAAACTGGGCGCCATAGTGGAAAGTGCATCGGACACGGATATCCTTCAGAAGGGACTCACGGAAACAGATAGCTGGTGCCAGAGCCATGGCCTGAAGTTAAACACCAAAAAATGTATAGTCATACCCTTCGGGAAAAACAAGGTAACCCCAAGCTACCATATAGGTGGCAATCCACTAAGCACAGAAGAGGTTATCAGGGACCTGGGGACCCAGGTTGACAGTGGCCTTTCTTTTGACACTCACGTTGCTAAAGTGGTTAGAAAGACCTTCTACATTGCCCACCTGATCATGAAGGGATTCACATCCAGATCTAGTGAGGTCATTGTTCCCCTGTACTCTTCACTTATTAGACCAATGATCGAGAACAATGCCCCATTCGGGATGTATCTCACCCGACATCTGCAGCAATTGGAGAGACCCCAAAAGTTCCTCACCAAAAGGATAAAGGGACTCCAAAATCTGTCATATGCTGCCAGATTGAAGAAACTCCAGCTCTATTCAGTTGCATACCGTCTGCTCAGAGGTGACATGTGCCTGACATACAAGGCCATGTCCAACCCGGAATTAATGGACATGCTCCACCTCAAAAAATCCAAATCCACCAAAACCACTAGAGCAAGCGACTTAAACCTTAGCACGGATATAAATAGGACATGCTGGAGGGATAGATTTATCACTCAGAGACTCCCTATGCTGTGGAATAAAATCCCGGTCCATGTAAGGCAGAGCACCTCGCTGGCTCTGTTCAAGAGAAATCTTGACCTGTGGATGGGAGATCGTAGGTTTATCCCGGGAATCATCTCTGTGTCACTGCTGGACAGAGGCACAACAAACTAATGGGCACAGTATTTTTTCATATAAGGGGTGGCGTAAGCCACAAAAATTTGGGCTAGGCTTATAAATGCCTTAGGGCAGATAGCCTAGTATAAACCTATGAACCTATGAACCAATAGTAATGAATGGAGTAAAAATTTATTAAAAACTGTAAAATGTGAAGTTCTGTCTGCAGACTTGTATCACTTATCACATAATGCCAATGCTAAACTGAATTGAACTATAAGCATTAACGTGCCACCGAGTTGCAACAATATATTGATGTCAATTTCCTTACAATATTATAGCAATGCAAAATGGAATTAAAAAAACTTCATTGATGAGATAAATAATAAAAATGCAGTGGCTGAAAATGTCTACAGCTAACCCATAGATATTATGTTCAAGCTTATCTCTGCAGAACGCTGTTAATGAAAGAACAATTCTAAAACTTTGCATTATCATAATTACCTTAAAAAGAAGGACCCTGAAGATTTAAAGGACAGAATCATTGTATTTACATACTAAAGTACTATAATGGAATACATGTATTTGATCCTATGCAAATTCCCAAGACTTTTCAGCATGAAACCTCCTTTTGCTATATTCTGATTTTCCACCTTCATTATATTTTTAATTCTAGGAAGAAAGAACATGTTGCAGACAAAATAAAGATAGTGAATAGTGTTGTTTTGGAAGAAATGTATTTTCAGGTGATCAGTGGTAATTTAGTTTTTTTTAGGGTTTAGTAGTAGTTGTGAATTATTTAGCCATGTTTCGATTGATAAGAAACATTGTTGTGTAAGTTCTTGGAGTTTAGTGAGAGATTTTGCTGAGCAGATTAGAATCTAGTCATCAGCGTATTGAACTAGGGTAGCATTTTTGCAGCAGTATGGGGCCTAGTATAGATCCCTGTAGGCAATCGATACTTACTGGCATAAAGGTGGAGAAATAATTTTTCCATTTCACCGCTTGTGCTCTGTTTAAGAGGAAGCTATGGAACCATTGCGGTGACATGTTAATGAGCCCTAAGGATGAGAGACTATGTAAGAGCTTCTGGTGAGAAACAGTATTACATTTTTGATAAATCTAGGAAGGTAGTGGAGACTAGGCTTCTGGTGTTTCTGTTGATGTTGACTGTATTAACAAAATTTATCCAAACAGTAGTCATGCTGTGATGAGGACGGAAGCCATCCTGGGCTCCAAACAGAACCTGGTTATATATTAGATGGTTGAGAAGTTTTGTATGAATACATGTTTTTTTTCCTAAACTTTTTGACGGGGAAGATAAAATGGCAATTGGCCTATAGTTTGAAAGATCTGTATTGATTCCATCCTTTTGCAGTGGAATAATGAATTATTTTTTTCCATAGTGGGAGAACTTTATTTTTATATATGGATCAGTTTATCAGAATTTAACTTGATATGCAATAACCTCACCTGCTATTTTAAAATATTCCTTAGGAAGATTGTGAGGAGCAATTGTAGAATACTTTAATTTTTAGGGGTATGTTTTGATTGTGTCTGTGTGAACATGCTGGATAGAAAGATGATAAATGAGGTTATTTGATTCAGCAGGGAACTCAAGAGCTTGATTAGTCACCTGGTTGGGTAATGACTGTAGTGTCTGTATAAAGTATGCATTGGATTGGTTGGCTGTGGTATCATTCTGTTTGCATGTGTTTGGTGTTGTCCAGGATTGTTTATTGAGCAAGCACTAAAACTGTTTTGCATTATTAGTGTGTATATTTTGATTAGTTGAATAGTAGGTTTTCTTATCTTTGGGGATAAGTTGTTTTATTAGTTGTCTTAATTATCTATATGTTACTAAATTAGAAGCAGTTTTATTTATTTATTTTTTTGTCCATACCTTCTATGCTTTGTCTCTTTGTTTCACAATTTGTTCATTTGCTAATTATAGCATGAGGTAGGGTTGGCCTTCACTCTTTTCATTCTAAGGGAGGCTAGGGGGTCTAGAACACCTAGGAAGATTTTGTTGGACCCAGAGAAAGCATCACCTATGAGAATCTTTGGTGACTCCCATTTAAGGAGATGTAGAAAATAAATAAAAATGTCTTTATGAAAAGTAGTAAGTTTTCTTACCAGGCTGTAATGATGTGTTTTGGGGCTATTGCTTTGGTACCTTATGACTTAGGCTGTCTGACAGAGTTCCATGAGATGATATTTTATTTGGAGAAGATATTAGGACCCAATCGAGGACTGGTTGGCTAGGACTTTGTTATATCTAATAGGTGTGGCTATAAGTTGGGTGAGCTTGTACAAATGTATATTACTGCTTGGATTTTCAGACTGTATGGTTTGCCCATCTATATTAACATCACCCATTGTTATGGTTTCATGAAGGATTTTTGAAGAGGCCCAGCAGGGAAAACTTCCAGTGTTTTAACATAGTTATGCCATCTTCCTTATTTAATTTTCCCAATTTTCTCATGATCATAAGCAAGGCAATTTTGCAGTGCTACTGCTGAAGATCCATGCATAACTAACTGCCACTTACCTTTTTAAAAATAAAAGGGTTCATTAGGATTATTTCAGATGACTAGCATTTTGAATTGTTGAGATTGCATCTTACCCTCACCAAGAATGATGCCACAATATGAAGACAAGATGATCAATTTCAACAATTGGCTGAAGTACTGGTGTCATTCAAAGGGGATCCAATGCCTGTCAGCTTGGGATGATATGCTCAACAAGCCATGATGCTTCGCTAGGGACGGCTTGCACCTGTCACCCCTGGGCTTTCGGATATTGGCAAAGGCTCTTGCTACCCCCATAGTGCCATTTTTAGGCAAGGCTCAAAAGACAAACCCACCTCCATAGGTATCACAAGGGATAAGAAACTAAGAGTAATGCTACTCAACGCCAGAAGTCTAAACCTCAAGATGCACGCACTCGAAACTCTCCTTAGCATGGAGAACATAGATATCTGTGCAGTAACAGAAACCTGGTTCAGGGCTCCCGAGAGCACCCCAGCACTACCAGATTATACCTCATACCATGCTTTTCGGCCCCAAAACTTGGACTGAACCACAAAAGGAGGGGGAGTATCGATATTCATCAAAGGTACCCACACCTCCAGGTTGGTGGCAAAGCACGAAGCATCAGAGACTATTCATGTGCAACAAACAGTGGGTAAAACTGCCTTCCAGTTTATAGCCTGCTACAGACCACCCTCCCAAACCCAGGAACCCCACTCGGCCTTCCTGAGAACACTGGAAAATATGAAGGTCTCTCCAAACACCATTATATTGGGTGACTTCAACTACCCAAACATAGACTGGGAGCATTACTCTAGCTCCAACACCCTAGCCCAAAGGTTCCTTGAATTTATAAACTCAAATGCTATGGAACAACTTGTTACCACTCCCACAAGAGGGGAAAACATACTGGACCTGATCATCACCAACATGGGGACTCTATGCTCCAGACCAGAAGTGTATCCCTCACTGGTAAGATCAGACCATAAACTAATCTCACTGGATATTCACATCCCAACCCCAACCCCTGCCCAGAAAACAACAGTGAAAAACTTCTCTAAAGCAAATTTCACACTCCTCAAAACTGAGGTGGAATCCTTCAATGCCCCCTGGCCTGTGGAAAGTACGGCCCAGACTGCAGAATCCTTTATAAACGCATTCTATGAACACCTTCAGGAATGCATGGATCATGCGATCCCAAATAAAACCATGACCCAATCCTCCAAAGGCAGACGTCCTGTCTGGTGGACCCCAGCCATAAACAAACTATACAATAGAAGGAGGAAGCTATTAATGATAGAGCAAAATCCCAAAAAGGGAAGGCATCACTGATCAGTATTAGCAAAAAACTACGGGCACACATAAAATTGTCTAAGGCCAGCTTCGAGAGAAAAATTGCACAGGACACTAAGGATAATCACAAGGCTTTCTTTAGTTATGTTAGGAACCTGGGTGGTAATTCCCAGATATGCTCAGAATTAGTCCAAAATGACAAAAAATACACCGAACCCACAGACATTGCCAACATCCTAGCTGACAGGTTCAGCGCAAACTTCTCCTCCCCCTCCCCACCAAAAGGGCAAATATCTATCCCAGCAGAGTGCTGCCCCCCTGACATCTCAGATGCTCAGGTAAGAGCCGCCCTCTCCAAAGCAAAAAACACAGCATCAATGGGACCAGACGGTGTCCCGGGCTGCGTCCTACATGAACTCCAAGAAGAGCTAAACCCAAACATAAAACTACTGTTTAATCTCAGACTTACTACGGGATATGTGCCCAAAGAGTGGCATACAGCAACAGTGGTCTCTCTCCATAAAGGTGGTGCCTCAACGGATCCTGGAAACTATCGCCCCATAAGCCTGACTAGCTTGGTCTGCAAAGCTATGGAAAGGATCATCATGGACCTCATAAATAAAGATATTGGGGACCTACAAACACTGGATCCTACCCAGTTTGGCTTTGTTAAGGGCAGATCCTGCCTCTTAAACCTGGTTGATTTCTTTGAAACAGTCACCAAGGCCATTGACGAGGGGAAGGTGGTCCACACAGCCTACCTGGACCTCCCAAAAGCCTTTGATACAATACCCCACTCGGGCATTATAGATAAGCTCACCAGCTTAAATATAAACCCCTATGTCACTAGATGGATTGCAAATTGGCTCAAGGACAGAACCCACATGGTTAGAATTGCTGGAGCCATGTCAGACTCCAAACCAGTTACAAGTGGTGTCCCACAAGGCTCAGTCCTGGGACCTCTCTTGTTCGGTATATATTTCTCAGAGGTACAGGCCAACATGGAAGGACTGTGGCTGACCAAGTTCGCAGATGACTGCAAACTGGGCACCATAATCGACTCTCCAGCCGACACAAACATCCTCCAAAAGGGCCTCATAGAAACAGACAACTGGTGCCAGAGCCATGGCCTCAAGCTAAATGCCAAAAGTGTATAGTCATTTGACAAAAACAAAGTGCCCACAAATTACCACATAGGTGGTAATCCATTAAGTACAGAAGAAGTAATTAGGGACCTGGGGACCCAAGTTGATAGCAATCTCTCATTTGACAACCACGTGGCCAAAGTGGTTAGAAAAACATTTTATATAGCCCAACTAATCATGAAGGGATTCACATCTAGATCAGGGGACGTCATTGTGCCTCTTTACTCATCCCTCATCAGGCCCATAATTGAGTACAATGCCCCTTTTGGGATGTACCTTACCAGACACCTGCAGCAACTGAAAAGACCCCAAAAGTACCTCACCAAGAGGATCAAAGGGCTCAAACAGATGCCATATGCTGCCCGGTTAAAGAAACTCCAGCTCTACTCAGTGGCATACCGCCTGTTCAGAGGCGATCTGTGCCTGACGAATAAAGCCATGTCCAACCTGGAATTAATGGACATGCTGCACCTCAGAAAATCCAAATCCCATCGAGCTACGTGCTCGAGACTTGAACCTCAGCACTGAAATAAATAGGACATGCTGGAGGGACAGATTCATAACCCAGAGGCTCCCTTCACTCTGGAATAAAATCCCAGTCCAGGTTAGGCAGAGTCCCTCATTGACTCTCTTCAAGAGGAATCTTGATGAGTGGATGGGAGATCGTAGGTTTACCCCGGGTATCACTTCTGTGTCACTGTTAGACAGAGGCACAATATACTAACCTCGAAAAAGGGCATAGCAAAATAAATTTAAAATGGGTGGCGAAAGCCAAACACATTCTGGCTAGGCTTATAAATGCCCTAGGGCAGATAGCCTAGTATGAACCTATGAACCTATGAACCTATTTGTTAATGACGGGCACACTGACCTAGTAAAGATCAGATACTCAACCCTTCTATCTGGGTGGGCATCAGAGCTTGGGTACCAGACTATTAAGGACACATTTAAAAAGTGAATAACCTTTGTATCTGTCAGCTGTAATAAGAATTTAAATTCTGCATCAATGGGTCTTGCATTTTTACTGTTAAGCATTATTATGTGTCTGTCTCGATGTACAGAGAATGAATCAAATGAAAAAAAAAAAACAGTAGAGAAAACCACTGGTCATGTTGTCATTAAATAAGGAGGATGGGGAGTGAACAGCTCACATGAGACTGTGGACATTGCCTGAGTTTAACTATTACTCTTGCTCCACAGTCCATTTTGCATCTCATTTTGACTGAACCAGTTGGGATTGCACCCCTGAATCTGTATCCTCAGTAGATGATTTCAGTAACAATCTGTCCAAATCAGCTTAATGCTTTTTTAATTTGTTATGTCATATTTATGCCTCCCAAACACAAACTACCTTTCTCAGAGCAGCTAACTCATACTAACCTAAACTGACTAAGTAGCAAGTTTTGGTCCTGGCTAGTGAAACACAGGGAATGCATATATTTGCAGTGATATAAATTGAAAGGTTATTAGCTACATGTATTAAACTCAGTTGTATTGCATTCAGTTCCTAAGCAATTTATTTAGAGTCTACAGAGTGGGAAAAAAAAAAAACAACTATCAGACTAACTAAGGAGAAACCAACGGGTATTCTATGTAGTGAAGGAGGGGGCTGGGAAGAGATATGGTGGTTGTGTAACTTTGAAGCTCTGATCTCTGAAGTCAAACATTGTACCCATTCCAGGATTAAACCATGATTATAAATTATAGCCATATATCTCAGCCTCTTAGAGCAAGAAATCTGGACAAAGCCATAAATAATGTGTGTGTGTGTGTGTGTGTGTGTGGGGGGCACTTTTTAAATATTGCTCTTACCGACTCAGAATGTTGATAGTATAACAAGTTTTGCATTAACATGAATTTTCTGAAGGGTATAAAGTCTAACACTCAAATGTTTGTCATTATTTTCTGACTTCAATCCCTCAATGATTTGCCAGAAAAAAAACACAATTTTATGAGAAACAGACCAAATATATGAGGCAAAAATCTGGACATTCTTCGAAAATCTTTACAGTTGAGAAGTATGGTTATAGCCCTAGATTTATATCTTCCGAATTTGTTTAACAACTAAAAAAAAGTCTTCCTCCAGCATAATTTCATAGGTTCATAGGTAGGTACTAGGCTATTTACCCTAGGGCCTATATAAGCCTAGCCAAATGGTACCCTGGCTTTTGCCACCCAAGAAAATTATTTTCCTGTACTCCTGTCAAGCAGAGCCACAGAAATGATCCCCGGGGTGAATGTCCTATCTCCCATCCACTCATCAAGATTTTTCTTGAAGAGTTCTAATGAGGAGCTTTGTTTGATTTAGATAGGTAGTTTGTTCCAGAGTATGGGAAGTCCCTGGGACAGGAATCTATCCCTCCAGTATGTTCTGTTTATTGTGGTGACAAGGTTTAGGTCCCTAGAGCATGTAGCTCGGAGGGATTGGGATTCCTTTACGTGGAGCATGTCCAACATCTCTGGGTTTGACATAGCTTTGTATGTTAGGCAGAGATCGCCTCTGAGTAGGCAATATGTGACAAAGTAAAGCTGGAGTTTTTTGAGACGGTCTGCATAGGGCATCTGTTTGAGGCTGGTAATCCTCTTTGTGAGTTATTTCTCTGGCCTTGCCGGTTGTTGTAGATGTCTTGTGAGGTACATACCAAAAGGGGAGTTGCACTCTATAATGGGTCTAATGAGTGATGAGTAGAGGGGGAACAATGACCTCTTTTTTCCTGGATGAGAAACCTTTTGTGATGAGGTGTGCCAAGTAGAAGGATTTCCTGACTACTGTGGTGATGTGATTATCAAAGGAGAGACTACTGTCCACCTGTGTCCCAAGGTCTCTTATCACACTTTCGGTGTTAAGTAGACTACCACCTATGTGGTAGTTCATGGGTACAGAGTTTTTACCAAAAGGGATGACAATACACTTTTTGGCATTGAGCTTGAGGCCTTGAATTTGACACCAGGCATCTGTCTCAGTGAGGCCCTTTTGTAGGATGTCCACATTGTTAGGAGTTTTGATTATGGCTCCTAGTTTGCAGTCATCTGAGAACTTTGTTAGCCAAAGACCTTCTGTGTTAGCCTGTACTTCAGAGAAGTAGATACCAAACAGGAGAGGACCTAGGACTGAACCCTGTGGTACTCCACTTGTCACTGGTCTGAAGTTAGATTTAGAGTCTGCTACTTTCACAGTGTGGGTTCTTTCAGTGAGCCAGTTGGCAACCCATCTTGTGACATAGGGATTTGTACCTAGTTTAGTGAGTTTGTCTATACTTCCAGAGTGGGAGATGGTGTTGAAAGCCTTGGTGAGATCTAGATAGGCTGTGTGAACCACCTTACCCTCATCTACGGCTTTGGTGACTGCTTCAAAGAAGTCTATCAGGTTTAGGAGACATGATCTGCCTTTTACAAACCTGAACAGGGTAGGGTCCAGGTTTGGAGATTACCAATGTCATTGTTTATAAGTTCCATGATGATATGCTCCATAACCTTGCAGACCAGGCTTGTCAGGCTAATGGGGCGATAGTTCCTGGGGTCCATGGTGGCTCCCCCTTTGTGGAGTGGGATAACCGTTGCTGTGTGCCATTCAGTGGGCACAAAGCCTGAGGTGAGGCTATGATTGAACATGGTACTTAGGCGGGGTGCCAGTTCATTCTGAAGTTCATGTAGAACGCAGCCTGGAATATTGTCAGGTCCCGTGGATGCTGTGCTCTTGGCTTTGGAGAGTGTTTTTGTTTACCTGTGTAGCCGTGATTACAGGTACTTTGCAATCTTCCATTTGCATTTGTTATATTTGCAATGACTCGGACCACTTCCTGGATAGTTAGTGATCCTAAAACATGCTGGATGCACAAGCAACAATGGACCACAAATTTCTCCTTCTTACTGAATAGGTTCTGAATGACATGACAGAAATCAAGCATTTATTGATGAAAAGCTCTAGGATACATAAGACAAAGCAGCAAGCACAGACTTTTAAAACACAATTTTATGAGAAACAGACCAAAAATATGAGGCAAAAATCTGGACATTCTTTGAAAATCTTTACAGTTGAGAAGTATGGTTATAGCCCTAGATTTATATCTTCCTAATTTGTTTAACAACTAAAAAAAGTCTTCCTCCAGCATGATTTGTTATATTTGCACTGATTCGGGCCACTTCTTGGATAGTTAGTGATCCTAAAACATGCTGGATGCACAAGCAACAATGGACCACAAATTTCTCCTTCTTACTGAATAGGTTCTGAATGACATGACAGAAATCAAGCATTTATCGACAAAAAACTCTAGAATACATAAGACAAAGCAGCAAGCATAGACTTTTTACAATCATCCTCGGCTCTGCATAAAAGCACTATTAAAAATCTCCAAGCCACAGTGACAGCCCAAAATAAAGTGCTCAAGCTATTGAAACAACAACTTGATGATTTAGAGAATAGACACTGCAGAAACAATATGTGGCACTTGGGCTTAAAAGAAGGTACAGAAGGACTGGACAGTAGCGGTTTTCTAAAGAGGCATCTCTCTCTGTCAGGCCATGGGTATTACTGATCTTATCACTATGAAACAGCACATAAGGCAGTTAAATCCAAATCATTAGCCACATAACTACCAAGACAAGTTATCTTCTGATTCCTTAATTTTGTGGCTAAAGAGCTCCTTTTGAAAACAGTTAAAGCAAGCAAACCATTTCTATTGCTGGGGCAGAAAGTGCATCTATTACAAGGTTACTCAAAGTGAGTATTAGTTCAAAAGAAGGAATTTGCCCACATTCGCATGCTGGCCTTCAAAATGGCTTGCCTACATATTTCAAATTCCCAGCACTCTTGATTCTTGTTCACAACAATCAGAGATGTGCTTTTCAGTCTCCCAAATAAGCCCTATCCCTTATGCAGTAAAACTTACCAGCTAACAAGCTACCCAACTTATCTCATCGGCCTACTGATCCTTCTCATATCACTGCTAATGAAAGAGAGATGGACACCCTGCCACCTGAACCACTGACAAATGACCTTCTCTCTAGAACTAAAAAGTATACTCAAAAAGGGAAATCCGCAGTGGTGCATGTATCTCCTGGCCATCTTTCCAATGCTTTGCAACGCATACTGTCTGCCTCCTAGGAGTAACCCTTGCTTAACAATTGAGTACATAAAGGGGAAGCAAGACAACTGTTTACTAACCAAGGAGATAATCAGCATGCAAACTCTTCTACTATGTTAGAAGCACAGATACATTAGGAATTAACTACAAGCACCTCAGTGACAGAGATATCACCAAATAATTCATCTGGGTCTACTTCATTAGACCGAATTTTCACTTACTTGACTTTCATAATACTGAGACAAAAAGGCCAACAATCCCCTAACACCGACATCCCGAAACACCGACTTTCCACTTCAGATAAGCAACTGCTTGGCCAACCTGAAAAATAAATTAAAACTGAAGCAAAGTAAATCCAACCATGTGGGGGCCTTCACCCCCACACCCCCCTATGTGGGAAGCTGCACCCCTACACCCCCCTAACTAAATATACCAACTCTGAGATTGCACTTCCAAGGAGGTAAGGGGCAAAGTTCAACATTGTGGCCAAGCAGTTACTTATCTGGAGTGGAAAGTCGGTGTTCCAGGGTGTCGGTGTTATGGGGTTGTTGGCCTTTTCATCTTGGCGCTATGAAAGTCGGATAAGTGAAAGTTCAGTCTGTTGAAGTAGAACCATTCATGCACATCAGGAACAGATATGAAAACACTCCTATATTCAAGGCAGCAGTGCAGATATTGTAAACATATTAATTTATTTCAGAAAATAAAACCACAAAGCTGGCTATCCAGGTGTTAACGTTCCTGTAACACCAAAAATAGGTAATGAAAAAATAAAAAATAAACGGAAGTCAGGAAAAAGCCAAGGCTGAAAACAGTATTCCACATAAAACAACGTAAACTTCAATATAAGTAGAGAGATGACTCAAACAGGAATACGCATAGGCTCCAACATAAAGCTTTAATGGCAAGCACTTTCACCCTTTTGGGCTTCCTCAGGCCAACATAATTTTTTAAAAAAGGGGCATCTTAAATACCTTAAGTCATATGGCATCATTTCCTATAGTATATAAAAATCAATACATTCTTTAAATAACAATCAAAAGCACATTTATATATAATTTATACCACTATAATTAAAAACTGGACATTTATTAAAATCAACCAAAAAGTAAATATATATGTATAAAACCTCATAACATTATTTAATTTTATTTAATTTGTAATTTCCTTCATTTTAACATAGGTTTCATAGAGGCCTTATCATTGAGACCTGGTTTCTTGTATGCCCTACGTCTTATAATCCACTTCACCTCACATTTTTCTGTAAAATTCCTAACATCTCCACCTCTTTGACCAGGTATATTAATGTATATTACTAGAAACTTAAACACATGATCTTCTGATGTTTCAATAACATGTTTAGAGAGGGCATTTTTACAAGATCTAATCCACATATTATAAAGGTGTTCTCTGATCCTATATTTCAATTTCCTGTCAGTTTTGCCGACATAGAATGCCGGACATAACATACAGGTAGCTAAATATACAACATGTTCGGAATTACATGTCACTGTGGTCTTAAAATTATACTTTTGTGAAATCAGTGGATGTATAAAGGAAGCACTACTATCTATATAAGGGCAAAAATTGCATCTATTACAAGGCATAGTACAAAGACAATTTATGTGAACTAGTCGTCCTATTATCTGATGGATAACACAGAAGTCTGTGTAAGTTCATCCTGTTCTTATATGTAAAATGTGGTATAGTTCCAACTATATTCTTAATACTTGAATCAACAGTTAGAATATCCCAGTGTTTAATAAAAATATTCTTAATCATATTGACATCTTGTGTATAATACAATACAAGTTTAATTTCAGTACATATTGGGTCACTCAAAGATTCATTCTCAGTGTTAGCTAAAACATTCCTATCCATAAAGAATGGTGCCACTTGGTTGTTCCTAAGTATATCTAACCCATCTATACCTTCCAAAATCTCTTTTAAACTATATGACCTGTGAAGTAGTCTATTTTGTAACTCAGCTAACTCACCTTTATATGTTTCATTACTGGAATTAAGTTGGGATATCCTCATAGCTTGTTCTTTAATTATATTCTGAAAGACAAAATCAGGGTGCATGCTATCCCTATGTAGCAAAGCATTTTTATGACAGGATTTCCTGTAAACACGTGTGGTAAGTAAACCATTATTCAACCTTTCTATATACACATCTAAATATGGTATGTTTGTGAGTGACGTTTTCATAGTAAATTTAAAATATGAGGTTAGACTATTAATCTCATTAAAAAAGGTGTCTAGTTCATCCTTATCACCTGTCCAAATAAAAAAGAGGTAATCTACGAAACGAGTATAAAATATAACATTCTTCTTATAGCTGGATAAGGTGAACAACTTGTGATTCTCTCAATCTGCCATCACTAAGTTGGCGTAGCTATTGGCACATGAAGTGCCCATAGCTATGCCATCTTTTCCTATATATACTGTCCCATTGAACATAAACACATTGTTATTAAGTACTTCCTCCAGCAAAGAGCAAAAGACTTCAATCTGTGGGGGAGAGTATTTACCATATGAACCTAAACATCTACGTATACTCTCGAAGCCTTCAGTGTTAGGAATCACTGTAAATAATGATTGAACATCTAAGGTGACCAGCCAATATGTCAAATCAATAGGATACTTGTTACTACATTCATATAACATAATAAGGAACTGTTTAGTATCCTTTAGGATGTAATTATATGTATTAACTACAGGTCTTAGAAAGTGTTCAACATATAAAGACATAGGTTCAGTGGCCCATCCCCGACCCGCTACTATTGGTCTCATGGGTGGTTGTTTGGAATTATTATGAACTTTGGGGAGGCCCTTTATGATAGGGAGAAGGGAGTATTCGACCTGAAAAAATTAAACAGGTCTTCACTTATAAGACTACTTGCAAAGAGGTTGGATGTTATTTGGGATAAATTCAGAATACGTCTCTCTACATTATTTAAACTAATAACATAATAGAAAGTAGTTTCATTTAACATTTCAGTCATACTGTTAACATAACCCTCTCTATCCATAACTACCATGGGGCCTCCTTTGTTGGCAGGTCTGATGACTATGGTAGTATCTTTGCTAAGTTCATTTAATGCTCTTCTTAAATTCACATTCAAATGTTCATACCATCTTCTATGCCTATTATCATTATAATATCTATATAGGTCATCTTCCACCAAATTAGAAAATGCATCAACTAATGGATGTAGAACTGGAAAATATGTACTTGTTTTTTTAAAAATTGATTTCTCCCTATAATGGGAACAATTTCCAAACTCAAGTTTTAGTTGTAAATTCCTACTAAACATTTTAGCATCTACAATTGTGTCAGTTAAATCACTTTTCATGGATGGAATAAAAGTCAGACCTTTGTTCAATAATTCTAGTTTATCATAAGATAAAATTTTGCTAGAGATGTTCCATACTAGTGTGTTACAGTTCTTTCCCACATCTTCTTGATAGTGGGACCTATGTGTTCTCCTTCCGAAACTTTCCTCTTCTGCCTTCCCCTGCTCATAGATCTGTCCCTGCCACCCCTGCAATAATCGCTGATCGGGAAAGGGGCAGGTTCTTTACAGTTTGAATCCTCTCTATAATTAAACACTTTTTGTCTCACTGAAGGACCTATATCCATATTATCAGACTGAATGGTAGTGATATCATCGTTCCCTAAGGTAACACAATTATTAGTCACACTAATATTACATTCATTAGTGACTGTAGCTGAAGAAGCAGTATCATTATCTCAGTGTACTAATGCAGTAGTTTTAACACACATATTTCTAACTTCCATACAAGAAATACCTGTGTCCCTTGTGTCCTTATTACAGCCACGATCGGGGTTCACAGTAAAATTAACATTTTGAGTGTTCCCACTATTTACTTTCAAATTATTAGTAGTGCCATTATTCCATTTAGGCTGCCTATTATTAATATCAACCTTAGGCCAAGTAAAGACATTTCCACTTTTAAAATCAGCTGTATCCCTTAATATTTTGCTTTTTTGTGTTCTAACTGCCTTTTTTCAAACAAGAATGCATTGTCTAACAATCATTCAATGAATTTATCTGCAACAGGTCCAGAAAAATTAGAGCAAATATAATCTTGTTGCTCTTTTATACGTTCATGCAAAGCAGTTTCTTCAGGTAAAAAAAATTGGTTTAGTAGAGACATATAGCATAGACTGGTATCAATGTTAATTTGTTGCCATTTATATAAGAGTTCAGGATAAACAGTACCTGTGGTAGGCATTTTGAGGATCCTTAGACCCCTCAGTATGAGTTTACATGCCAAACAAACCTCAAAATGCTGGTGTCGTGACTGTAATCGTTTCATCTTTAAAAAGTCCACTTCTAACTGATCCAGTACCTCTGACAGGCCATTCACCTCAGGATCTCCAAACATTCCTTCTGTTCCATCACAAACGGCTTCATATGCCATGAGAGGATTCTCATGGCCAGAAACACATTCTCTGAACCTATTCAGGTTCTGTTCAACGGTCGTACCATTAATCGGATTGTAGGGTAGCTCAATGGGTATAGATTTCAAGGTTTGTTCAGCCATGTCACCAGGATAGCAAACAAATATCACAGAAAATAAAACCACAAAGCTGGCTATCCAGGTGTTAACATTCCTGTAACACCAAAAATAGGTAATGAAAAAATAAACAGAGGTCAGGAGCAAGTCAAGGCTGAAAACAGTATTCCACATAAAGTAACGTAAACTTCAATATAAGTAAAGAGATGAATCAAACAGGAATATGCATAGGCTCCAACATAAAGCTTTAATGGCAAGTGCTTTCACCCTTCTGGGCTTCCTCAGGCCAATATAATTTTTTAAAAAAGGGGCATCTTAAATACCTTAAGTCATATGACATAATTTCCTGTAGTATATAAAAATCAATACATTATTTAAATAACAATCAAAAGCACATTTATATATAATTTATACAACTATAATTAAAAACTGGACATTTATTAAAATCAACCAAAAATTAATCAATTAATGAGTCCTTTTGGATGTAAAGTTTCAAATTTAAAAATATACCAGAACTCTTTATAATAGTATATCAGAAACATTGTAATACAAATCCAAATTTCTCACCTAATAAATAATAAAATACTTCTATAATTCAGAATTTGAGGCTTAGTATTTACTAAAATGAACCGCTTAATGATTATCCTGTTTGTCCTTTGCAATATAGTAAATAATGACATTTCAGGCACTATACTACTGTATTCTGATAACACAATTTCCTGTAGATTTCAGTTTATGTCCATTAATAAAATGTATGGGACTAAGATCCATATGTTTACAAATGCTGCAACCTTTACAAAAAGGACTTGAGCTTTTAACTTCACTATCAGTATGGGATATTCTATCCATTAAACCCAAAGAATTCTTATAAGAAATTTTAAAATTACAATGAACCATATGCCATAAAGCATCATTCTATATGTATCAATATTTTTTTTGAAAATCCTAACCTCCCCCTCCACAAATGGAATGCAATGTGTAACAAAGTAGACATCACTAGCCCCTGCATTAGGGCTTTGTCTTCTGCTATTGGCCTTCCTAAACCCAAAATGGTTCCCATTTTTACCTCTTGTCTTTCATTTTTTTTGACAGCATTGCTAAGGCTTGTCATTTCACAACCACTAATCAATAATCAATCAACTATATCCTCAACCAACTCATAAAATTAATTTCTCTTTGAACATAAATGCTGAGCTTGCAAAAACGCCATATACAGCCAACATTCTATGAAATGGTGTATGTGTACACTAGTACTTTGATAATCTGCGGCTATATGAGGAGATGATTTCTCTTCAAAAATGTCAGAAACTACAGAGGAATATAAAGAACTTTGACAAGGCTTTTCAGTTTCCATTGGAGCAGATTGTACATAAGATACATTATTCATGTTTCTCACACATTTCATAAGCGTTGTCGAAATGGCAGGGTATATCACCAACAGGGTGGAGTGAGAAGCGAGGACAAGAGAATCAATCTGAACAGTGTAATGAGGAGCAACAGTCTGGGGGCAGAAAGAGTTAGAAAGTAGACATTAAACAAATTGCCAGTAACAGCAATAAAATAGGAATGTAATTATAAGTACTGATATTCAATTACATTTATAGAGGAGCTTTCACAACAACTGGAATAAAAATTCTAAATATTCATAAATATTTAGTTGTGACTCCTGGGGGAGTTAATTTAATTAAGGATATGAAAGGACTGTTGGGTAGGGGTCTAAAGTTTATCCTTACATTGATGATTTCACAACTTGAAATATTGTTAAATTTTTGGTTATGCTTATGTAAACTCCAAATTAATCTTTTTTTTTTTTTTTGCTACAAGGAGTAAGTCTGATATTCAAACTGCTTTGTGGTGGGATAATTTAATAGAAAAGGCTAATTTTAAAAGTCAAACTCAATGTCTCACTCTTTTCTTGAATAAGTCATCTTTGTTTTATTATGGAATTCTGAAGAAAGCAATTAAAATATTTTTGAACTCTTGTAAAATGTGCTATGTGGACTATAACATCTACAGAAGTGAATGGTCTTTGTTGAAAGAATTACAGAGGGCAGTGAATGTAATTTTTAAGCCTGCAATATGAATGAACATTAGAATTGCAGTGACAATCACCTTAGTGGCATGCACTTTGTTACATGTTATGCTCTGTTTCTGGAAGGAGTAGTTAGAATTTTGAAAAAAATATTGGTACATCATACAGAATGATGACATTTTAAAAGATATGGTTCACTGTAATTTTAAATTTTGTGATATAAATTCCTTGAGTATTACAGATAGAATAGTCCATACTGATAAAAAGGTTGTAACATTTGTTAACATATGGATCTTAGCCCCATGCATTTTATTAATGGACAGGAAATGAAATCTACAGGAAATTTTGATTGCTCTCAAAAGTCAGTAGTATACCATCTGAAATGCCCTTGTCAGCTTTATTATATAGGTCAAATGAAGAATCCAGTGAAGACTCATAATTTAAACTACTTAAGGGTAATAAGGAATGTTTCACAGGACAATCCTGTAGCTGTACAATTTAATAAACACCATGCCTCATGTTTTAAATTAGTAAAGTTTTCTGTTATTTATTAGATAAAAAAATTGGACTTGTATTATAATGTTTCTTATACATTGTTGCAAAAAGAAACATGGTACATTTTTAAATGTGTAACTTTACATCCAAATGGGCTTACTAATAAATCTTTCTTACTTCATAGGGATGTGTATAATATAAATTCAATTAAATTGTATGTTTTTAGAACTTTGGGTAAGCATATTTTGCTGAGACACTAGCTCTGTTTTGTTATTTTATTCTATTAAATTTATATTTTAAACTATAGCTGAGAGACCATGTTGCTTTGAATTTGAACATAGTGACATTTTCCGATCTAATTCCCATTTTTGTTTTTTCCAGCTTTCAAGCTACAGTGTAACAACATAATTTTTGCAGGATAGTAAAGAATCCATAGGCAATTCCTACATTTCTTCCAGTTTTTTTAAATCAAAACTTCATAGGATTCATTTGACGTCTCTCTCCAAAACATTTCTCCCACGATAAGAACACAATGCTACCATGCTCTGATCTGGAGAGAGAGAACAGAGCACAATGCCATCGTATGCATCAATAATGTGAAGATCCTTCTCATATAGTTCTTCTGTGTATTCCTTCTTTTTTATAACTTTGACTTCATTTTGGTCCCTCTCCTCCGTCTTTTATTATCGTTGTTTTTACCTAGACTTTTTCATTAATATTACCAGTCTTCTTGAAGAGATCTCTTGTCTTACCCTTTTTCTTATTTTCCTCAAGTTCTTTTCACTGCTCATTTAAATATGTCCCCATCTCTTTTTGCTAATCTGTGACACTCCATTCAGTTTGACATATTTCTCTACCTCCATTGGCTTTTTGCTCTCCATCTTTACTCAGCAACTTTTAAAGGCTCAAGAGGTAGCCATTTTGCCTTCTTAATTTTCTTTCTGTTTGAAATATTTTTGTTGTCTAGTATGAAATACTCATGTTCATTGTTATTTAGGAACATATAGTCTCAGATATATTCTTCACTTTTACTATATATTAATGTGGAAGATGGTTGAGCTCATTTATAGCTGGGCTGAAGACTTTCTTTGCTGTCTTTAATTTATTTCTAAATGTTATGATACAATATTGATAGTCTGAGCCATAGTTAGTTCCTGGTCTTATTTATACTGAAAGTACAGAGCCATTTCATCTCAGGCTGCAAGTTTATTTTCAGTATTGACTGTCTGGTGATATCTATGTGTGAAGTCATCATGTAGGATGTTGAGAAAGAGTTTTTAGCAATACCCAGTGAATTATCTTGGCATTATTCTCGTATTCCATGCCCCACTACATTTTGTTCTCAAAGGCCAAACTTGTCAGTTATTGCAGTTTTACTCTTCATTATTAACTTTAACACTGAATGACTATAACAAATACAATATCTTTGTGGTATTGCAGATTAAAACTGGTGGACATTTTTCTCTTCGGCATCAGTTGCTTGACCATAAAATTGTTTCACTATAATGTTGAATGGCTTATCCTGGAGTATGAGTTAGATAATTTTAATACTTTTTCACTTTTAACTTAACATTACTTTTGATGCTTTTTATTAACTATGAGGGCTAGTCCATGTAAGAAGAATGTGTAAACCCAGCTTTTTGCTAAATATGAAAAAACTACAAATATGTCATCTTGCCCTACCAGTTGTTTGCAAGCAAATGAGGAAGAAGTGAATGAAGTGAAAGGTTTTATTTTTCAGGCCCAAAGCTCTCTGCAGGTATTAACTGCAGACATTAAACTAAAAGATGCTCAATTCTTGGAAGAACAATCTAGTGTAAGATTTTAAAGATGTCACATCCTCATCAAAGGTTTGTACTGACAAAGCTATGGCTTACCCAGTAATACCATATCACTGCAAGGGTTGAACTATAAGTAAGGATGTGCATCAGAAAATTGATGCTTTGGAAGTGCAGTGTTAGAGAAAACATTTGAGAATTCATTAGACTGCCAGGGGGTCTAATCTATTAATACTTCAGGAAATGGCCTCATACTGTTCAGTGAAAGGTAAGATAGTGATTTAAAACTCATATAATTTGTCCACATAATGCAGAGACAGAATTCACAACAGAAGACTCTGACACTGGGAAAGGTTGAAGAAGAAGAAAGTAGCGGCTAAGATACACAGCATAACTAAATTAAATGAGCACTTCACTACCCCATGTCCCAAGTGTGTGTCTCCATCCAGCTGCTTTCACTCTACAAAAAGTGAAACAAGCACATATACCTTCTGTAGCAGCATCAATAGTCAGGCTTATCATATCGCACTACCTAAAGAACTTGCACAGCTGATTTTCAAGTACACAAGGAACAAATAAAGTTACATCTATGTAAAGCAATATGCAAATAACTTAATTTGGTAAGTCTAGTGTGCATTGTTTTGTAGTGTTGAATCTACTGAAAGGATATCTCCCATCCCCACTCATTCACCCACATCAATAGGCCTTTTACTGCTGAAGGTGAAGCTACATTAACACTTCAACATATTTCACTCATCAGTGTAATATATTCCTGGAAAGACATTGAAAAGCCCATAACTATAAAATTACATATTGTGACTTGAGACAATTATTTAGAGTTCAAACAGCTCGTCTTTTGTATCCATGAACATCCTTCCTCACTTACAAACCATATGGGCCGGGGGGGGGGCAGAAACTGCTTTCCACCCAAATAACTGAATGCTCCTCCCTGCATCACAACTTGCTCTCCCACTAAATTTGCCACTGCGGCTCAAACTTCAGAGTCACTTCACTACCCCGTGTCCCAAGTGTGTGTCTCCATCCAGCTGCTTTCACTCTACAAAAAGGTACATTGGATTCTTGTATATTCTTAATCATTATGATTTATTTCATTTTGGTTCAGACTTGTACTAGAACTATATAACTCAGATTTCACAGTGTTTAATAGTGGCTAAGTGTTGTGTCTTTGCTGTTAATGTGTAATACATATATCAGCACATGTATACTGACTTTTTACTCTAGGTTGCAGTAATAGCATCAAAGTTTGCCTTTGTGCTATTAATGTGTAGCAATTGAATTAGCAAGTTTCTATTTTGGCTGAGTGTTTTACAGTAGGATTCAGTGAAACCATCAAAAATTTTATTGTTGTTTGTACTGCAGTTACATCAAGTAAGTCTATAGTCTGTTGCCATCTGGCTAAGTGTTCTTTCTTTTGTTCTCTTTTCTTTCCCCCTGCTAATCTGTAGTACATATGTTTATGTTATGTATATATGTTTCCGGGTCCCTATCAGCATCTAGAATGCTGACAATATCGATTTTGATATTGTCGCATCGAGAATGCCGAAAAGGCAGAACATCGAACGGGTAAACAGAAATCTCCATAAGGGAAGATTTCCATTTACCTCAATGTAGTGCGGTCTCGGAGTTAGTAAATTTGAGTAGGTGGCTTGTCCCCCTGCCTACACCCTTTAGTTTTTTTTTTTTTTTTTTTTATGTTTTTATCGGCATTTGAAAATGTAATAGGTCGATCATTTCAGTTTGACATTTAGTGATTTGACCTATTACATTTTTGAAATGCTGATATAAACCCATGTTTCCACTCACTTCTACTGAAGGCTTCTATTGTAATACCTGATTTTATGTTTGCATGAACAGCACAGTTACTGGATAATGTAGGTGACTGTTAGTATATGAGAGTTTCTGTTTGTGAAAAGTTTCTGTCATTCTCTATCTAGAGTTGCTTCCCTTTTTATTTTTATATGTTACACACTCTAGCTGGCTGCCTTTCCTACATGCTTAAATATCAGATTTACAGATTGTATGTTGTGTAGCAAAGAGTGGGAACTAACGGATAGGCTTGCCTCCTGTTCCTTTAACATCTATAAACCTACATGTCAGTAACCCCACACTTGCATGCATACCTCTTGTTAGTTTAGTGTATTTTTCTTTCTGTCCTTCTATACCGTGGAAGCCACCATTTTTGTTTTTATTAATTCCAAATTTGTATACCTACAAATATCTCCTATATGCTTATTTTCCTGTTTAAAGGTTAGAAAGCTGAAATGCAAAACTGTGAAATATAGTGCACTACTTTTGTTTGCCAAACATTACTTAAGGTGGATGAGTATAGACAAATATTACTGTACCTAACTAGTTCAACCATCAAGAAATCCCTAACTTTTTCTCTCTCCCTCCCAGTGAACCAAGCACATGCACCTTCTGCAGCAGCAGCAGTAGTCAGTCATATCATATCGCACTACCTAAAGAACTTGCACAGCTAAATTTCACCTGCAGTTGGCAAGAAGTACACAAGTAACAAATGAAGTTAAATCTATGTAAGTAATACGCAAATAACTTAATTTGTTAAGTCTAGTGTGCATTGTTTTGTAGTGTTGAATCTGCTGAAAGAATATCCCCCACCCCCACTCATTCACCCACACCAATAGGCCTTTTACTGCTAAAGGTGAAGCTACATTAACACTTCTGCAGATTTCACTCTTATCAGTGTAATATATCCCTGGAAAGATATTGAAAAGCCCATAACCATAAAATTAGATACTGTGACTTGAGACAAGTATTTAGAGTTCAGACAGCTTGTCTTTTGTATCCATGAACTTCCTACCTCACTGATTGTTTATGGTGGTAAACCATCTGGGGGGGTTCTTCCTGCTCTGTTTGCTCCACTGACTCTGCTCCCCTGACCTTCCCCCATATCCCACCCTCCCCAGCACCTCTACTCTTATCCTAAGCAAACCACTCCCCCTCATTCCTATGATTAAATTACATACAACCCAACCTTGTCCACACCCACATTTCATGCACAACTTACTTTATTTTATTTAGCTAAACTTATCTGCTCTCCCTTACATCCATTCACTTGAATTCACATTCCCACTACTATACTTTTTTGCATCTTACTCTACTATACCATCACAATACAATCACCACTTCAAACTACTTTAAATTAACTCGAGGCTTACCACCTTCTCTTCTACTACACACACAAACTAACATTGCACCATAATTTTATTACTGACCAATCACATCAACCCCACCCATCCTTATCACATTATCAACGCCCACTCTGAAGTCAAAACATTCCAACCTTACCTTCAGCTGTGCACACATCACATAACAATCTTTATTTACACCTGTATTACATTCAGACACACAAATCACACTTTTACTATGTTTAATCTCACTATGACAGTTGACATGCTCCCCTAACTAGCCCAGCCTCTTTACTCTTAATTCCCAACCTCACTACAGCTATATCTTTGCATACCCCCCACCAATACACATCAACAACCTCCTCTAACCATCTCCCCAATAAACAACACAGTGTCTCACGTATCTCCTCCCAACTTTTCCCCTATACCCTCCCATTCTATTCAAGCCACAAACTGGCCTCCTCACCTCCTATGACACCACACTTGACACCAGTACTCTCACCTAGGAATAAAAAACACTTTCCATGGTACGCATCTCTCATTACCTATCTACTCAAATGTGGAGATGTACATCATAACCCTGGCCAACCCTCTAATCCTAACCATAAGAGTAACCCCAATGCCTTAAACATACTTACACTTAACCTTAGAAGTATATGTAACAAGATAGCCCCACTGCATGCCTGGATTGATCAGAATAAACCTGACATACTAGCTCTTACTGAAACATGGCTACATCCCAGTGTAAAAGACTCAGAAATAATACTGCCAAACTTTGCAATAACCAGAAGAGATAGATCTAAAAAAAGGGGGGGGGGAATAGCACTTCTATATCCCTCTACACTCAAAGTCACACCCTATATCAGCAATATACACAACTTTTCCAATGCTAAAGTACTAATCTCCTTTTTGAACCTCAATATATCAAAAATAATTTACATAATAGTCATATATATATATATTCCACCAGGTAACATTATACCAGTGTTGGAAAATATTTTATCCTGGACATCCAAAACAATAAACCTTGAAACAATAATTTTAGGAGACGTAAATATAGAGTGGCAAACCATAGCTTCTGAGTCCCCCACAAATAGCATAAATCTGTATGTTTTTTTCAGCTTATCAATGCTCCAATAAGATACAGCAAAGATCTTGCCTGCCAATCCACCTTAGACTGGATTTTAGTATCTCACCCTGTCAATTACCCCTCTTCCATTACTCTGCCTAGCTCCCTGAGTGATCATCTACCAGCTTACTCCCTTAGAACAAATTCCCAACAACTAAGAGTACACACTATAAAATCAGTTAGGGAGTCAATTAATTTTTGTCAGCATATATTCAACAATCTCTAACAGGAAATAGACTGGACACCCCTTAAACAACTACCCCTTAATGATGCTGTACAATACTTTAATAACACCTTCCTTCACATACCTAATACACTAGCTCCCATTTGTATGAAAATAATCAAAAAGAACTCAGCACCATGGCTCTCTAAGGGATGTAAACACCTAAAGAAGCAAAGGGACCTAACCTGTTCAACCTGGAAACAAAACAAAAATTAACAAAACCATGTTAATTTCAAAACACTACAAAACAAAGTGACAAAACTAAGCAACAGAGATAAGAAGTTATATTATTCTCAGCTTCAATTCCAGCATAAAATCAACCCCAGTAAATTTTGGCACCCCATATCTTCTCTACTTAACCCTGGAAGAAATGGAGAGCACGCCTTATCACCTGATACCCCTCCATCACAAACAGCTAAAAACTTTAACAAGCACTTCATAAAATCAATTTTTGACCTACTAACTAACACCTGTAATGCTGGACCCCCCACCCTTCAACCTATTCAGACGCTGACCCCAGGACATCAAGTATGTCTAACCCTGTCATTACTAACCCCCCTACCCAACAAAATGTCATACAAACCCCATTCTCATTTCAGCCCATACCCACTGACACCATTAAGAAACTGTGACAAAAACTAAAACCCTGCTCCACTTCAGCTGACAATCTCCCCCCATACTACCTCAAACTGGCTGCTAACTCAGTTGGCTACCCAATCAGTATCCTTATAAATAAGTCTTTATCCGAATCAGAAATACCTACCACATGGAAATAATCTCACATCATCCCCATCCACAAAGGAGGCAACTCTTTTGATCTAGCCAATTTCTGTCCTATATCCATCTTGTCACCCATATCCAAAATGTTCGCGAGAGGTATCCATCAGCAGGTAATGCAATATCTATTGCAAAATAATCTTTTAACTAAAACCCAACATGGCTTCCGACCTAGCCACAGCACAGCTACAGTCCTATTATCTTTTACAGACACCGTGAACAAGGCCAGAGATGCAGGATGCTATACAGCCTCAGCATTCCTTGATCTCTCCAAGGCCTTTGACACAGTGTCTCACCCCTTACTTTTAGGCTTCTCACATAACAAACACAGTAAAATGATTTCAGAGTTACCTCAAGGATTGTAAACAAGCAGTGAAATGGTTCAACAAACTCTCACCCTTTCTTCACAACCCTACTGGAGTCCCTCAACGCTCCATCCTAGGACCCCTACTCTTCAACATTTCCACAAACAGCCTTTTCACTGCCGCTCACTCTGGGATCCTCATTCAATATGTTGATTATTCCACCATAATTTGCACTGCTCAATCACTACCAGAACTACTATCAAAAACTCAACAGTCCTTTACAGCAGTTGAATCCTGGCTAAGAGATGCCCAACTCTTTCTTAATCCAAAGAAGACAAAACTAGTACTCTTTCATCCCAAAAACACCTCCCTTGTCACTGATCATTTCAACATCCTTGAATCTGACGTGTAATAGAAATAGTGCAGAAAACCAAACGTCTAGGTGTCATCATTGACAATAAACTTTCATTTGACTCTTATATACAGCAAAATATAAAGAAAACTCATCAAAAACTGAAACTCTTATATAGAAACAAGCATTTTATTTACTGTAGCAACCAAAACTACCCTTGCAAAAACATTTTTACTTCCCCCTCTTCTTTATGGTGCCCCTATCTTAACTAACTTACAAAATTCTACCCTAAGTTGGAACAGTGCTACAACAAAGTTGCAAAATTTGCCACAAACTCTAAATATCACACACACCACTGTAAACCACTCATATAATTAAACTGGTTTGAACTACCCAACCAAATTGCCTTTGTTTAGCTATCCACTTTGCACAACCTTATTTTGAAGCCTACTGCCTGCCCTGCACTAGCCAATCTAGTCAGACCTTGCACACCAAATCGATCCCTACGATCAGAAGACAAAAATCTCTTAGCTATCTCAAAACCCACAAGAAAACCTGGTCACTGTCTGTATTCATACTCTGTCTCTATACATTGGAATTCACTACCTCTAGCTACCAGGTTTATTCTTGGCCTAACCCATTTCAAAGCCTCTTTAAAAAATCATCTCAAAAATACATGCTCTGCTCCTGCATAAAGCCTGCCTAATACTCAGGTCTTCCTCTTCTCTCACATTTCAATCACTCACAGACTGCAAGATCCTAAAGCTCTTCTAACTCCTTCTCTGCTTCTATACCATATCCTTAAGCGATTGCTCAGGCTTTATTACTTCTATTCTTCCTAACTCTCTCTCGCTATATGTCTGCATCTCTAACTTTCTGGCTGCTATTTCTACATCATGTATGAGGAGAGTGACTGTTATCGTCTGTAATGTTTTAACTGTATAGAACTGTTTAGATGTGTAGCAATATATTACATCTTGTAGCAGTTGGTTCTTTAAACTTATTTTTTGTATAGTATTTCTAATGTAATCTTTATTGTATTGGATTATACTGTATTTGTATTGTACTGTATGTGGAGCTTTTCTCCCAGGGCCTCTGCTGAAAACGGGTTCTGTAGACCCAGTCAGAAAACCCCGGTAAATAAATGTCAAATAAATAAATTAATTTGCTAGAATTTAAACAAACAGCTGCTGTTGAGCCTGTTGTGCTAAAATATTTGTGATCATGAAGAGTCACTCTCGACTAAATAATATGTTCTCTTTCAAACAGCTAATAAGTCACTATAGTTCTTACAACTGTCTGTGTTTCTAAGATTCGCTGGGAGCTCTGTTAAGAAATTCGCCAAATGAAGTAGCATGCTTATTTTTTTAATGTCCTTACTGACTGTATTACAATAAAAAACACTAATAAATCTTGTTTTGCATTGTAACCTGAGAAATAATGTGTTACTCTGTAATTTGTTTATAGTAAAAATATCACCTTGGGTCTCCCATGAAAACAGGCCACTAGCCTAGTGGGAATAACCCTGTCAAGAAAAGATAGATTAGATAGATAGACAGACAGATAGATAGACAGACAGACAGATAGATACATAGATAGATAGATAGATAGATAGATAGATAGATAGATAGATAGATAGATAGATACAATAAATACAATACAATTGCAAATGATTTCTTTCATCTTTTGGATCTCGGTCTAGAATTTTTGGTTCCCTGTCTGTTACTTAGCCTCCTGCTGTTCAGTATTGAATATGTTAAATGACAGCAGAATTAATTTTGGCAATTACATTTTTCACTGGGTCCATGGTCAAGGAAGCAGGTATCCTTCTGTCTTTTGAGTGGATGGGTCCATCCTCCCCACCCCAGCTACACCCATTGTTAAATAATCTGGCAACATCTCCCTGCCCAGAAGCAAACTACACTTCCTGACTTTGCATTCTAATATATATTCTTACCATGACACCCTCTATAGCTGCACATAATCTGTCGGTCCTACACCATTATCATGCTTCCCTAACTGTTCATTCATTACATCTTGGAAACTCTTCACTTAACTGCTTATTCTTTCTCGACAATCTGTTCCTGTCCCATACATTACTTGCCACTCATCCTAAAATGCTCTAGCACTCTTTTCTTTTCTGTTCTCCCTACAGTACAGAGTTGATTATCTGAACATCGATTATTCAAAACGTCAATTATCAGAACACAGCCATTCAAAGTTTTTGGGTAGGAAAAATCATAGAGTCTAAATATATAAACATTATATGCAGTCGGTCGTGTGTGTTTTTTGAGGTTGTAGCCAGCTTGTGTGTGAAAAAATATTCTTTATTGTCTGCTGGAATTGCTTAATGGTTGAAAAGTGTAGTCCATGCATGCAGAAAACACATTTGATTATCCGAACTACCCTAGGTCCCAAATAGTTTGGATAATCGACTCTGCACTCTACATTACTAATCATTGTTTAGCACTTGCTCAGCCTTAGTTGACATGTCATTATTACCTTCACATCTGTTTTCGCCTTGATACCCTTTTATCCCACAGAATGCCTCTTGCTGACTCTTCTTGCTAGGTTACTTTTCTTGTGCAGATCTTTAGCTGTTAATGTTTAATCACCTTGCAATGGACTCTTACCATTTGACTAACATGCCTCAAGGTCTAAACACTCATCTTCTTAATCCAAGATGTCTTCTCAACAAGTGCAATGGCCTACAGATATGGCTACAGACACTGTGGCCATTAATAAAAGCTGAAGAAAGCCAGACAAACTTTCAACCCATTTCCTTGATCAGCATATCTGATCCCTTTTACCATGTTGGGCACATCAAAACAAAGTGATATATATATATATATATATATGGAAAAATGTTTTGTTGCATAATGTAACATTAGTGGGGTACTGAACTTTGCCTTGCAACATATTCTTCAACCTGTATATATACTTAAACTGTGAAATATTTTCTCTTAGACTACTGCTATACAATAAAAATATTTTGTATCATTAATAGACTTCGTATTATCCTAGTGATGGAGACTCTGAGTTCTACAACAAAATGTTATTCCGCTAGTCAAACAGCTCACCAGTCAGAACTCAGATGCTAGCAATTTTTCTTCATTATTTGGTTCTTATCAGCAGACTAATGAGAATACATTTAATGACACTGCTTTCTAAAACATATTGAGTGACTACTGCCCAGTCATAATTTACTGGGAACTAAATTCACAATCACTCTCCTTTCATTGTGTCAAGCAAATTTAAGTATGTAAAAGGAGAATTTGGCCCAGTGACTTCCCTACACAGTGACTAAACTTTTATCTTTTCACTGTATGTCACTTTTCCATCTCTTGGTCCTAGTTACTTTATTTTCCTACAAGATAACTATTTCTTTTTATGGAAAATAAGACACAGATATGAGAAGAATCCCCAACTTTATCCAGAGCTAAGTGATTTCTGTAACAAGAAATTATTCCTGGCCTATATGGAACATATCTGGTTTGCAAGAACACAGATCCATGTTTCTACAGAACTATTCCCAGTGGAAAAAGACAGTAATACAGCAAAAAGAATTGTTTTATAAACAAAGGCAGCCCAATTTATTCTCTAGTACCAAGGGATCATGTAAAGTGATTTACAGGCTTGAGGGCACTAGTATACATTTCTTAGCAACAATTAGTTGCATCAGTACTGATGTTATGGTAGACATCTACGTTATAGATGTGGAATTTAGAAGGAAAGTCTACATGAGGACTCTTACACATGGGACAACCCTTTGATTTATCCCATCAGCCATAATGATGAATTCTGCATTCCCCATGTTCAATTTATCATGCAAATCAGAAGAGGTCAACTTGTGATGTACAGTGCCTGCTCATGCCTTGTGAAAGGGAACATATCTCGTGGTAATCAAGCAATATAGTACAGATACTTATAGGTTCATAGTTCATAGGTAAGTACTATGCTAGCTGACCTTCTTGACCATTTTAAGCCTAGCCAATTTCCCAAAGGTGAGAATCAAATACTGTGCCTTGTGTCAGTGAGGTAAACACATTAACCCTTATGCCAACCCCCCCCCATTAAAGAGTCTACTTCTAAAATAAATTAACAATATTTACAAAAAAACATACTTTGAAGTACCACGTTTCTGCCTGTCCATGCTTTGCATAGAATTTGGTTCCATTTCAAAAATACTTTGAAGTTACATAGAGTTTTGTATGTAAAAACAGTGCCCTGCCAAAAAGGTTGTAAATCACAAGGTCAAGCCTAAATATACTTTAACTGTCCCCCCACTATATATTTAATGTCATTACTACAGTAAGTGTATTCTAAGACCATGGCACACTAAAAGTTTATATGTGGGGAGTGATTCAAAAGCTCTACCTTCATGTCTTTTTCTGGCAATTCTGCACCTAATAGGGGTTTGTATTTTCCACCCCATTCTGATAATACCTCTCCGGTTATGTAATGAACTAAATCCTCTGGATAACCCATGGAAACAAACATATTTGAAACTAATTCAATTTCCTTGATATGATATTCTTGGGTAGAGGACATCCTAGCCACTCTAATACATCGCCCTTTGATTAAACTCTTCTACTAAGAAAAGGTGTGACAATTGGAAAAGTGTATTACTGAAGGTTGGTTTTCTAAAAATGTTTGTCTCAAAGTTCAGTCAGCCAAAGTAATCAAAGTGTCCAAATAACTGATACTGTATATATCAAAATGTGATGTAAACTTTAAAAAACTGTGTAGTATTGCTAAAAAAGCACATACATCTGTCAATTAGCAAAGGGGTCCCTCCCATAAGGTAAAAATGTCATTCAGGAGCCTGAGGTACAAGTTAATACAATTGGAAAATACTCTGGTAAAAACATAAGTTCTTTCCCAGTCATATAGCACCAGATTAGCATAACTGTGGTTCAAGCAATGCCGTTGCTAACCCCACAATTTGTTTTAACAACTCTCTTTTGAAAAATATAAATGTTTTATCAAGAATAAGAGATGTTAGTTCCACGATGAGGTTTAGCCTGTTGTTAGATAAGGCATTGTAGTTCATCAAAAAAATTTGAAACATATCCAAATCTTCATCATTTGGAATGACCAAAAATAAATCAATTACATCAGTCATAATAATACTAGATTTTCCTTCCATAATGTCCTTTTTAATCAACCTAAGAAAATCCCATGAATCCTTTAAAAGGTGTGGGATGGTGTTGCAATAGGTTTAAGCCATCTGTCAATTATAATGGCTAGGAGAGAAGTTTTAGACCTATGAGCAGCAACTGTTGGTCTAAACGGGGGATTGTTATGGTCCTAGGGGATTTTGGGAATGCAAAGGATAGTGGGAATAGTAGGCTCACTGGTTTTAACAAAGTTGCAGCTGACGTCCCCATCAATTCTCAAACTGATAAAATAATCTTCTATGAGAAGGTCAATCCAGTTAATGCTATATTGACTTCATTTCTTGAAACTGGTACATAGGTGCCAGTATTATGCAACATACGCACCATAACATTCAAAGAGTGAAAAGTACTTAATAAAACCATACTCCTCTTTTATTATGCTTTATAATATGACATGAGATGTCCTTACTTAAATTATAGAATAAATGCCTTATCTGTGTAGTTACATTTTTGTAATAATACTGATTTTTATTAACCTTGTCAAGTGACTAGATATCATCCATAAAAGCCCTCTCAAAACCATCGAGTAAGGAATATTGTTATTGGTTAAAAGTGCTTTTCTTTTTTGACCTGAAAATTGTTAATGGTGCCATGTTTGGCAACTCATTTTACCCCCCCCCCCCACACACTTTTCTCGTGAAAAAATAATTCTAAATGTAATTTTCTGATGAATAACTTAATAACTTTAACTCAGCAATACAGACGGCTACCTCAAAACCACATGTTGGTACAAATTTAAAACTCTTCTGAAAAAGACTAAAATGTTCTTTGGTCAGAGGTATAATTGTGTGTATAATTGAAAATGTTATAACCATTGTAGGTGTACACAGCACCATCATTAACAACATTCAATGTCTGTTTCACATCCCTCCTCCCTCGTAGGTTTTCACCCTTGTAAATGGTAAATTTCTTTTGTTGTTGGGACCCAAATCAAGATGTTGTTGGAATCTGTTCGCTAAATGTCCTGACCTCCAAAGTGTCAGAAAATTCTCCTGGTAGGAACTGTTGTAAGGTTGCAAAACTTCATCCCCATTCAAATATAAATCTGGTTGGGGACTAGCTACCCCCATATCAGTACCCCCCAAGTCCTGCTGTGCATTAATAGGTAGTCTGCAATCAATGGGAGCCTTTCTAAGCTCTACATTTCTAAGATCAGGATCCAATGTAAGAAGAGTGCCATCAAGAATAAGAGGCACATCAAGTGCTTTAATTTTCAGGATGGACTTGTTTTGCAAGTACATAAATCAAGTGAGTGAAATACAATTATCAGCATATTGCAGGGGGATGTAAATTAACAAAGATTTTAATTTTGTTGTTTGAAAGTGATGAACAATATGGTGGCTGTAAATTTAAAAATGTTTGATAGCAGCAGTGATCTGTATTTTAGTACCAGACGTATTCATAAGAACTCTCAGAAGAAATGCACCACTTCAGCAGGAAGCGAAACTTTGAGTAACTAGTCATGGGTATTCAGAAGCCATGTAGCCGAAACACTGATATATCCTTAATATGTCATTTGCATATATTCCATGGAAGGTATTACACAATGAGGACTCTAGCTAGGCTGGGTCTTTTTTTTTTTTTTTTTACTTAATGGTTTGCCTGTGTAACCTTTTTACCCATTGGATTGGAAATAATTGTGTGGAACACCTTGTGTTTACTGCACATTTCAGGATGTGCTTGGTCATAATGTAGTTCAATATCGTATTTCTGAATCACATACAGTGGCTTAGTTGTATCTGCTTCCTGGTCCCTCAAACTGTAGCACTGATATGTCTCAGAATTTTGTGCATTATAATTTGGCATGGATTATCTGATGTCTTGCATGAAAGCAGTAGTCTGTTCTTCTCAAACACTTGGTGATAATGCTCATGTTTTAGAATTTTAAAAAGCAGCCATAAGCTCTGCTTGTAAATAACATGCATTTTATACAGTCCTAGTGCTTTGTAAGGAGCTTCTGCAGCTTTCTTCTCATGCAGTGCTTGGATAAGTTAAGGAGAAATGCTAGTACTTATTTCTACTGTAGATTGGTAACAGTCATAAATAGAGTACCTGAAAATATAGATTCATGTATCATTTCTTAGTCTTATGTGGGCACTTAGAAAAAAGAATTGCATTTTGCCTGTAAAATGATTCATTTCATTCCAGAGTTTTTTTCTCATTAATTATCCCTAGTTCAATAAAATCACCTTAGCTTTCTTTTCTTTTTCATTCATTAATAGCATTATGAAATCTGAGAACATGCCTTGAGTAATGATATTCCGTCAGATGCTACAGAAAGATAAAAAGAGCGCTGCACTATTATATGCAGTTTAATATACATTGAGAGATAGCTCATAGCACCCAAGACAGTCTAAGTGCATTATATCTGCTTTTTAAGCAGACAGATGTTGCTCCCTAGCTGAATAACACAAATATTCCTTTGTTTATGCAACCGTTTATATCCATTTGTGCCCAGTCAGATGTTTCTGCGTATTTGAATCAGTTAGATAAGGCTATGGTCCATTTATTTGAATCAGTTAGATAAGGCTATGGTCCATTTATTTTGCTTACAGTGGTTTTCTGCATATACTTGTATATATTTTACGTATGATGTGTGTTTAATTTTCTCTAATAGTCATAACTTGACTTGGCAGATGCATAATTTAGAGTGCTTTAGTATCTGTTAGCATAACACTAATAAATGTAAATGCAATGAATAAAGCGTATCAAACAATGGTAAGTAATTAAAAGGTTACACTGAATTGTATTTCCCAAAATGCCACAGATGCAAGTAAATCATTCTGGACATGGAAAAATCTGAAACTCCATTGCAGGAAAATATTAAAGTGGTTATAGTTTAAAAAATAGAAAATAAAACAGTCTCGAAATAATAACATTCAGCAGCCTTAAATGTGCCCTGTAATGCTCAATTACCCTAATCCTGGCTTTACTGAGTAGAAAAAAAGACATAAATCAGTTTATTCAGAAAAAAAAATCACAGCAGGAGAATGGTTACAGAATAAAGGATGCTGCTTAGGCTATTCAGGTAGAGTTCAAAAAGAGATAATAAAACAAGATTAGGAAGCAACATTACAGAGCTTATTTCAGGTCAAAAGCATTCACGTAAAACAGAACTTCAAAATCACAAAGAGCAGATAAACATAATGATTCAAAAATGCATGCCTTAATGAACAGAACTGAATGTCTCCCAAAATGTCAAGGTAATACTGTAAAACTGAGACAATGTGGTATACAAATATAACTTTCTAAATCCAGATATTTCTCTCAGTAGGTACGTTATGTATGAGTGGCAGTTCAGATAGAAGGAACAGCATATTTTGTGATGCATAGTAGGCAGTTATTGAAATGGTCTTAAACATGTACCTTGTACATTTGTAAAATGACATTTTGGTACTGAGAGGTTGTGTTATGGTAGTGGTGGGGTTATTCTTTTCTCAGTTATCTGAAGCATTTTGGGGAGTTTATGAAATTGCTTAGCTACAGTGAATAAAAACAGAAATGGGGACACTATTACTATCCCTGAAAATAGCATGATATTTTATATACACACACACACACACACACACACACACACACACACACACACACACACACATATATATATATATATATATATATATATATATATATATATATATATATATATATATATATATAACTGCTACAGAATCCTGAAAGCCCAAATTCCTGAGACCAAAATGCCAAAGGTTCAAAATATTGAAAACACACAGGATACCAACAGTTACTATATTTTAGCACAAGTACATACAGAATCATATTACCCTTCAACTATATTGCCTCCCTGCACACCCCAAACCCCCTGCTACTTAAATATATCAACTCCGAGTTTGCACTTCACTACGCTAAGTGCAATCTTGGAGTTGATATATTTAAGTAGCAGGGGGTGTGGGGGGCACAGCCCCCCACATGGGGGGTATTTGTTTCTGTATGTACTTGTGCTGAAATATAGTAAGTTTTGGTATCCTGTGTGTTTTCAGTAATTTGAGTTTTCAGTATTGAATTTTCAGTATTTTGAACTTTTGAGATTTTGATCTCAGGATTTTGGTCTTTCAGGATTCTGTAGCGCTCATATATATATATATATATATATATATATATATATATATATATATATAGATAGATATATAGATATATATGTGTGTATATATATATATATGTATATATATATATATATATATATATATATATATATATATATATATGTGTGTGTGTGTGTGTATGTATATATATATATATATATATATATATATATATATATATATATATATATATATATATATGTGTGTGTGTGTGTGTGTATGTATGTATATACACACAATATAATATAATATAAAATTATGACACATGACCCTCCACTCCGACCCATAGTTTCAGGCAGAGGATGGGTGACGGAAAACATTTCTATTTGGCTAGAACACACATTACGTCCCTTTGTTGATAGTGTGTCCACTATACTCAAAGACACAGGAGATTTCTTGCTTAAATTAGGAGAGGTGAATAGTGAGAGGATACAAGGAAACAACGATTTTTTGATGGTAACCTTAGATGTTCAAAATTTATTCACCGTAATCAGCAATGATTATGGGGTTCAAGCAGTAAGTGAGATATTGGTAGATCAGAATGTTGAGGATGAGAAAATAACATTAATCAGGACACTACTAACCTTGGTTTTGGAAAATAATGTGTTTGTAGGAGCACAACAAACATACAGACAAGCACAGGGGGTGGCCATGGGCACCCCCTGTGCTAACACATATGCCAATATTGTCCTTTGGTATTGGGAGAGGGCCATGATTTTCAACAAGCCAGAGTGGATGCAACATATACGTTTATACACACGTTTTGTGGATGACGTCTTCCTTCTGTGGAATGATGATATTACATCTTTGGATTTTTTTTGGAGTATTTACACTCCACTACCACCTTCCTCAAGTTTACCAAAAATTGTTCAACCACAAATATTGATTTTTTAGATATATGTATATCACAAAATGATGCTGGTTTTTCGTCAGGCCTGTATAGGAAGGAGTGCTGGAAAAATACAATGCTTTGTTTTGACAGCATGCACCCCCGATATATGTTCTCCAATATCGTTCAGGGACAGATTGGCAGAGTTTCCAGACTGAGTTTGGATGACAAGGTATATGAGAGAGAGGTGGCCAATTTGAAGAACAATTTTCTAGAAAGGGGGTATAAAGGAGAACTAGTTAATAGAGTGGTTGATACTAATCACTCAAAGAGAGAAAATAGATTTAAGCCATGGCTTAAATGTAGAAAAGGGGAAATGAGCACTCCCCTTAACATCACATATAAGCCCAATGAACCAAGAGTATTGTTTACATACAGCAGCAATATAGGAGATATTAGGGACATTGTCAATAGAAACTGAAACATTTTGAGGGGAGATAGTAAGTTAAGGAACATTGTGGGGGTCCGTCCACAGTTTGGTTACAGGAGGAATAAGAATCTAAAAGATATATTATGTAAAGAAAAAACAGTCACACAAATTTGTACTTTTAAAGAAAAAACTGGTAGTGTTCCATGTGGCTATTGTAAAGCCTGTCAATTTATAAATAAAGATCACACCTTTATACATCCAGTTAGTGGATATGCCTTTAGCTTTAAAGCAAAAGCTTCTTGCAGGACAAGTAACTTAGTTTATATAGCGGAGTGCACCAAATGCACAGGTTTCTATGTTGGCAAAACCAATAATATGTTCAAGGTAAGTATATTGCAACATCTGTCTTCTATTAGGAATAAAGACTCACATAATGCCTTATACAAACATATTGAGACACATCCTACACATAGTTTTAAGTTTAAAGCAGTGGCTAATGTTGTTATGAATAATAGGGGAGGTGATGTAAAATTATTAACTGAATCCATGGAATCCAAATGGATTTTGGAATTGATGGCTCATAGAACTCCTGGGTTAAATGAGTGTGTACCTTTAAAGCCAGCCTTACAGAAAAGGCAGGATTTTTACTAGTTTTCATTGGTTAGACCTTATTTTAAATAACAGGAATGTTTTTTTTGTATGTGATCTGAAGAAGGGTTTCCCCCCGAAAGCGCTTGTCAGTGGATATATTTTGATGGTGTTTTTTACAAGTTTTTGGATATAATTTCTTGGTGATTTTTAATAAAGCAACGGAACATCCAGCGGTGTCTCACCTTTCTTTCATCACATTTATTTTTCGTCTGTCTGGTGGGACTGAGGCACAGCAAAGAACATTTTTTGGACATTCATTTCTTTTGGTTCATTTTTGCTATGCCAGCTATGGATGGTGAGAATTTAACAACTTCCTTTGCAGCCCAGAATAGTGATGGAGGTATTGGAGAACTACCTACACGGGTTGTTGATAAAGATTTTCTTACACTAGACAATCCCTTACTAAATCTGGGCTTTGCAATTAATAGAACTGGTATAGCAATTAATAAAGTTCCTGCAGCAACTGACAAAAATTTTGATAATTTAATTCGAGACCTGAGCTATAAGGCTGGGAGGCTACAATGATTACGTTGGCAGACTTTTCATTTTGAAGCCTGTCAAAGTTATGGTATTGTTCCAAGGGGCATGAGAATTATGTGCATGCCTGCACAAGGCGATCGCTACCCAGAGCTTTTAGCTCAGTGGCAGAGGTTGAACATTCAAACAAGTTTTAAATATATGGACATATTAAATAATTTTTTTGCTCCAGAGATAGCGACGCTAAGAAAAGACGTTGAAGCCCTACGTACTAAATTGGAAACTCAATTTGGTGAGCCCTTTCATAAGGCATGCTTAAGAGAGTTGCTAGATACTTTATCGGACAATGACAATAAGATACGTCTACAGAAAGTTAATAAATTAAGGAGAGATTATGAAGATTTCACCGCTGGCAATATCTTCGTTTGGCCCAGGTACAATGCTTTGCATCCTGTTCCCAATGATGGGACCAATAAGAAGGCACCACGATGTCATCAGGATGGGAGGGGCGTGGCAGAAGACTCTGTAGTACTTGTTGACCACATAACGGATGGTAACAATGGCGCCATACAGAGCAATAGGAGCGTGAAAACATCAAATATGTCGACAGCAGAGGGTTCCAACGTGTTTGTCAAGGATCAGGCACCTCCACACACATTGGTGGGATCCCATTTTGACACACCATCTGAGGGGGTTTCCACCACCAGTGGTACATGAACTCATGCTGATATTGCCACGACGGAAGAGACTTCTATAGGTGCACGTCCCAAACATACGCAAGGATCCTCACGTTTTTTGGAACAGTTGCCAGTTCCTGTGAAGAAACGAGGAGCGTGGAAATGCTCCTTGAGCGAGGGGAGAGACCCGATCAAAAGAAGGAAGATACTGGATTGACTTTTAACCATGATCATGGTATTGTTTTTAACTTATCTTCAAATGACTTGAGCAGTGAAGAATTATACGTTCTGAACAAAGGTATGACCTTTGTACCAGATAGACTTAGTGTTTTTAATGAAGTTATGTTAGCTATAATGCTTTTTTGCAGAAACTTAGCATTGAAATGTGCTTTTGGTTTTAATAATGATTATAAAATAACTCTTAGACAGCCAAGCAGTTATATACCACCTTTTTCTCCAGCTCTCAATCTATTTATTGGTAGTTGTGAACATGATTTGCAGGAATATTTCCAGAACAGGGCGTTTCATGAATATCACAACTTGACACAAAAACAGAAGAAAGCTTTATTTGATTTAAGCAATAATAAAAATTTAGTTATTAAAACAGCTGACAAAGGGGGAGCTGTGGTGGTACTTGACACCACCATGTATGATAGAAAAGTACAAGAATTGTTATCTGATAAAAATACATATACACAGATTAACCCGGTTGGGATAAAAACTATAGTAGATAAAGTACATAACTGTCTAAGACAATTGCATTTTGAAATGAAAATCAATGATGACACATACAAGTTTTTATGGATAGACAAGGTTGTTATTCCTATTTTTAAAGGTTTACCAAAGATACATAAATCCCCACATGACCCTCCACTCCGACCTATAGTTTCAGGCAGAGGATGGGTGACGGAAAACATTTCTATTTGGCTAGAACACACATTACGTCCCTTTGTTGATAGTGTGTCCACTATACTCAAAGACACAGGAGATTTCTTGCTTAAATTAGGAGAGGTGAATAGTGAGAGGATACAAGGGAACAACGATTTTTTGATGGTAACCTTAGATGTTCAAAATTTATTCACCGTAATCAGCAATGATTATGGGGTTCAAGCAGTAAGTGAGATATTGGTAGATCAGAATGTTGAGGATGAGAAAATAACATTAATCAGGACACTACTAACCTTGGTTTTGGAAAATAATGTGTTTGTAGGAGCACAACAAACATACAGACAAGCACAGGGGGTGGCCATGGGCACCCCCTGTGCTAACACATATGCCAATATTGTCCTTTGGTATTGGGAGAGGGCCATGATTTTCAACAAGCCAGAGTGGATGCAACATATACGTTTATACACACGTTTTGTGGATGACGTCTTCCTTCTGTGGAATGATGATATTACATCTTTGGATGTTTTTTTGGAGTATTTACACTCCACTACTACCTTCCTCAAGTTTACCAAAAATTGTTCAACCACAAATATTGATTTTTTAGATATATGTATATCACAAAATGATGCTGGTTTTTTGTCAGGCCTGTATAGGAAGGAGTGCTGGAAAAATACAATGCTTTGTTTTGACAGCATGCACCCCCGATATATGTTTTCCAATATCGTTCAGGGACAGATTGGCAGAGTTTCCAGACTGAGTTTGGATGACAAGGTATATGAGAGAGAGGTGGCCAATTTGAAGAACAATTTTCTAGAAAGGGGGTATAAAGGAGAACTAGTTAATAGAGTGGTTGATACTAATCACTCAAAGAGAGAAAATAGATTTAAGCCATGGCTTAAATGTAGAAAAGGGGAAATGAGCACTCCCCTTAACATCACATATAAGCCCAATGAACCAAGAGTATTGTTTACATACAGCAGCAATATAGGAGATATTAGGGACATTGTCAATAGAAACTGAAACATTTTGAGGGGAGATAGTAAGTTAAGGAACATTGTGGGGGTCCGTCCACAGTTTGGTTACAGGAGGAATAAGAATCTAAAAGATATATTATGTAAAGAAAAAACAGTCACACAAATTTGTACTTTTAAAGAAAAAACTGATAGTGTTCCATGTGGCTATTGTAAATCCTGTCAATTTATAAATAAAGATCACACCTTTATACATCCAGTTAGTGGATATGCCTTTAGCTTTAAAGCAAAAGCTTCTTGCAGGACAAGTAACTTAGTTTATATAGCGGAGTGCACCAAATGCACAGGTTTCTATGTTGGCAAAACCAATAATATGTTCAAGGTAAGTATATTGCAACATCTGTCTTCTATTAGGAATAAAGACTCACATAATGCCTTATACAAGCATATTGAGACACATCCTACACATAGTTTTAAGTTTAAAGCAGTGGCTAATGTTGTTATGAATAATAGGGCAGGTGATGTAAAATTATTAACTGAATCCATGGAATCCAAATGGATTTTGGAATTGATGGCTCATAGAACTCCTGGGTTAAATGAGTGTGTACCTTTAAAGCCAGCCTTACAGAAAAGGCGGGTTTTTTACTAATTTTCATTGGTTAGACCTTATTTTAAATAACAGGAATGTTTTTTTGTATGTGATCTGAAGAAGGGTTTCCACCCGAAAGCGCTTGTCAGTGGATATATTTTGATGGTGTTTTTTACAAGTTTTTGCATATAATTTCTTGGTGATTTTTAATAAATCCAAAATGAATAAAGCTAGTGCTTAGCCAAATCCCAGTTCAGCAAAGAAATAAATCAGCAAACCAAAAACGTCACTGGGAACTGCTGCTGTACAAATACTGTAAAATGTTTATTAAAACACAAAACAAACCAAAAAGTATCAAAGTGAGCGCTTTCGGGCTAGGCCCTTCTTCAGACAAAGTGCTTCTCACAAACATCACATTTTAAAATAAGCATACACCAATCACTCTTCAGTAAAAACCCCACCCTGTTTTAATTGTTAGCTGAAACTAACAAGACATCATTAAAAACACATTGCCACTACTCTTACTTAATAAAAAGTACGCCTACTTTTAAGTGTTGGCTTCAGAGGTACCATATCATTCAGCCCAGGTTGAATATGAGCTGTTAATACTTTTTGGTTTGTTTTGTGTTTTAATAAACATTTTACAGTATTTGTACAGCAGCAGTTCCCAGTGACGTTTTTGGTTTGCTGATTTTTAATAAAGCAACGGAACATCCAGCGGTGTCTCACCTTTCTTTCATCACATTTATTTTTCGTCTGTCTGGTGGGACTGAGGCACAACAAAGAACATTTTTTGGACATGGATAGTAATAGGAAGGTCTATTTCCCCCTCCCTGGCTGGTGGCAAAGCACTTGTTGAAAGGGAAGGATATGAGGAGGACACATGAATCACATCCTTCTGGAGGTAAATTAACTTTAGTATATTTCATAGTGAAGCTCATCATAGGTTCATACTAAGTTAACTGCTCTTGAGAGCCATTTTAAGCCTAGCCAATTATCCCTTGTGAGACTCAAACCCTGCATCTTGTGTTTGTAAGGCAAACACCTTAACCATTAGGCCACCTTCTCAACTTGGTGGCTTGCATATTTCACCACTTCCAGTCAACTAACAAGGGATTCAGCTTACAATGCAGCACTTTGCTTGATGATGAAATATCTATAAGAAGTGCACTGCTGACCAACTCAGAGAAGGGAGTGCATCTTGGGCTGTTTGTACCATCCTTACCATGGTCAAGTGTTCAGAAATAGCTTGCAAGCTGCCTTCAACAGGGTCACAGTCTCTGAGTCCCCCCCACATGTGCTTTGTGGTACTACTTAAGACCAAGATTACTTCTCATAGACTTTCTTCTGGGCCAAGCAAGACTTAATGGCTTAGACTGAAGAGGGGTCCACCTGGTTCTTTTATGCTAGTAGGGCTCATGAGAGACAGTCACTGGCACTGTATGTGAGATAATTGACCAGTATCTGGTGGAATCTGTTACTGGGGTGGAAGCTCACATCCTATGAGGCACATTAATCTGATCCTATACAGGTCTCTCCAGTCTTGGTAATGCCTTTGACAGCTTTGCCTCCAAGCACTGGTAGTCTTTGCTTTACCTTTTGTGCTTGTTTATTACTTGCTTGAAGTCGCACCTGACTTAATAAACATGGGTATACACAGCCTAGACTTTAGGAGAAAAAACTGTCTGGCTTTGACTCTGTGTCCTGGAAACAGGAAGTATGATAAGGTAGAATTAATTCAGAGAGGAACGTACAATGAGGGTTACCCTCATTACAGAGCTATCATATTTTCTGGAAGAACTGAGCAAAGTGTATGACAGGCAAGGAAGAAGAGACCAGGTTCAGCCCCTCTATAAAACATCTGCTTAGGGATGCTATCTTTACAACGAAGATGCATCCAGTTACTATTTCTGTGCTCCCAAGAAGGCAAATATCATCTGCAAATCTTCATTTGAGTGGTGTAAGGTCTTATATAAGCATCCTAGGGCTTATACGTTTACTTATACTGTCTTTGCACTCCACCAAATATTCCAAATATAACAGCACATTTCCAGCTTACCACCTTATAAGAAGTCTAAGGTGTTGGTCTCCTCTTCAGTTTTTCCCTTGAAAGTAGTCTAACTCTCAACCTAAGCACTTAAAAAGCATCCTACAGTCCAGCACTTGCTCAGACCTAATAGCAAGCACTAATATACCCTGACACTTAATTGTCCAGCAGGGCAAGGCTCATTATTCACCCTTCACCAACCAAGTGACTAAGCAGCTCACCCTACTATTCAGACATGACCAAAGGAAAATTTTAGGTATACTCACCAGTCCAGCTGGTGAACCTGGGTATCCTGAGGCAATGTTACAACTGCCTCATGTACACAGACAACCCTCTCCTCCTACCACAACACATTAACATATGCAAGAGATGCAATTATATGGCTAAATTGGAGGCTAAGCTCTCTCCACCCAGGACTGGAACAGGCAGTCATGAGGAGAACACTTTCGCCACACCTCCAGCCTCACATAGACATACTAAGCCAGCACTGGCACAAAATACACATAAATACACAAAATCACACTCAAAGGCTCTAAATAAAAACCTGCAAAAGCATCATAGACCTCCAAAGCAGACACCCAAAAAACCTGCACCTCCTGTCACAAACCAGACAACCATAAAACACAAAATCAGTGTGCCACACAATCACAGCCCTTAAGGCCAAATAACATACCTAACACACTAGTAATAGGCAACTCTATAGTCAGGCACACTGATGTCCCACTCACTAGGCTGGACAAGGAGAAGGTTACTGTTAGATTCCTGTCGGGAGCCAGAATCCACCACATACCACAAGCACTCAGGTCACTCCAGAACAAGTACAAATATGACTCTGTCATTGTTCATGTTGGTGTGAATGACCTGAGACGTACCTCCCTGCACTACATGAAAAGAGACATGGAAGAGCTTTCTGATCATGTAGCCCAGGCAGGTATGCCCCTGATCCTGAGTAGCATCCTGCCCTCACCAAGAATGATACCGCAGTATAAAGAAAAAATGATCAATTTCAACAATTGGCTAAGCTTCTGGTGTCATTCAAAGGGGATCCAGTGTCTGTCAGCCTGAGATGACATGCTCGACAGGCCTCGTTGCTTCGCAAGAGACGGCTTGCACCTGTCACCCCTAGGCTTTCGAATACTAGCCAAGGCTCTTGCTGCCCCCATAGTGCCTTTTTTAGGCAAGGCTCAAAAGTCAAACCCACCTCCATAAACAGCACAAATAAAAAAATGAGGGTTATGCTACTCAACGCCAGGAGTTTAAATCTCAAACTGCATACACTCAAAGTATTCCTCAGTAGGGAGAACGTTGACATCTGTGCAGTAACTGAAACCTGGTGCAAGGCTCCACAGAGCACCCCAGCACTACTGGGCTACAACTCATACTACACATTTCGGCCACAGAACATGGACTGAAACACAAAAGGAGGGGGTGTATACATATTCATCAAGGATACCTACACCTCCAGGTTAGTGGTGCAGCATGATACCTTCGAGGTCATCCATGTGCAACTAACATCAGGCAAATCTGCAATGCAAATTGTGGCCTGCTACAGATCACCCTCCATGACACAGGACCAGCACTCCGCCTTTCTGGAGACACTGGAAAACATGAAGGTCCTACTGAACACCCTGATATTGAGTGATTTCAGTTATCCTACTGTTAACTGGGAAAACTACTCAAGTACAAACTCCCAGGTTCAGTGCTTCCTGGAATTTATCAACTCAAATGCCCTGGATCAGCTGGTAAACTCCTCTACCAGAGGTGAAAACATATTGGACCTTGTCATCACCAACCTGGGCGACAGGTGTTCCACACCAGAGGTCAACCCATCACTGGTTAGATTAGACCTTAAACTAATCACTCTGGATGTCCACACCTCACCACCACCCCCAACTAAGGAAACCACAGTAAAAAACTTTTCTAAAGCAAACTTCACCTTACTTAAGACAGAGAAGTAAGTTTCACAGCCCCCACGCTAAAGGATAAGTATGCAGAAACCTTTACAAATGCATTCTATGAGCACCTACAAGGATGCATGGATCCTGTCATCTCTAGCAAAACCAAGACTCTCTCTCCTAAGAGAAGGAAATCAGTCTGCTGGACCCTTGCCATAAACAGGCTATACAATAGAAGGAGGAAACTAGTTCAGAAAAAAAGCAAATCCCAAGAAGGAAAGACATCCCTGATCAGTATCAGTAAGAAACTTTGGTCCCTCATAAAATCCTCCAAGGCTAACTTCGAAAGAAAAATAGACAAGAATTCGAAAGATAACCACAAAGCCTTCTTTAGCTATGTCAAGAATCTAAGTGGCAACTGGCAGATATGCTCTGAGCTATTGCAAAATAGCACAAAATATACTGAACCCACTGATATTGCCAACATCCTGGCAGATAGATTCAGTGCAAACTTCACCCCCCTTTCACCCCCAAAAGGGCCCACAACAATACCAGAAAATTGTAGTGTCCTGGAAATCACAGACACACAGGTGAAAACAGCCCTTTCAAAAGCCAAAAGCACAGCATCAGTGGGGCCAGATGGTGTCCTAGGCTGAGTCTTGCACAAACCACAGAACGAACTAACCCCCCACCTAAACACACTGTTCAGCCTCAGCCTCTCCACAGGCTACGTGCCCACAGAATGGTGCACAGCAATGGTTATTCCGCTCCACAAAGGAGGGGCCACAACTGACCATGGTAACTATTGCCCCATAAGCCTGACTAGCCTGGTCTGCAAGGCTATGGCATGCATCATCATGGAACTCATTAACAAAGACATTGGGAACCTCCAAACACTTGACCTGACCCAGTTCAGCTTTGTTAAGGGCAGAACATGCCTACTAAATCTGGTTGACTTCTTCGAGTTAGTCACCAAGGCAATAGATGAGGGGTAGGTAGTTCACACAGCCTACCTTGACCTCGCCAAGGCTTTTGACACCATTCCCCACTCAGGAATTATAGAAAAACTCACCGGCCTGAACATAAACCCTTACGTCATGAGATGGGCTGCCAAATGGCTTACAGACAGAACTCACATGGTAAGAATAGCGGGCTCCAGGTAAGACTCTAAACCAGTCACAAGTGGTGCCCCACAAGGCTCGGTCCTGGGACCCCTGCTGTTTGGCATATACTTCTCAGAAGTACAGGCAAACACAGGAGGACTGTGGCTAACCAAGTTCGCCGATGACTCCAAACTGGGAGCCATAATTGACAATCCGGCTGACACAGACATTCTCCAAAAGGGCCTTACTGAGACGGGCACCTGGTGTCAAAGTCATGGTCTCAAGCTAAATGCCAAAAAATGCATAGTCATCCCATTTGGGAAAAACAAAACACCCATGAATTACCACATAGGTGGCAGCCCCCTTAATACAGAAGAGGTAATAAGAGATCTGGGGACCCAGGTAAATATTAATCTCTCCTTTGACAATCATATTGCCAAAGTAGTTAGGAAATCCTTCTATGTAGCCCATCTAATTACTAAAGGGTTTGCATCTAGAAATAAAGAAGTTATAGTGCCCCTCTACTTGTCACTCATCAGACCCATCATAGAGTACAATGCCCCATTTGGGGTATACCCCACAAGACACTTCCAACAGCTGGAAAGACCACAAAAGTACCTCACCAAGGGGATTACTGGTCTCAAACATAAGTCCTATGCAGCCCAACTGGAAAAACTCCAGCTGTACTCAGTGGCATATCACTTATGCAGAGGTGATCTCTGCCTGACTTACAAAGAAATGTCCAACTCAGAATTGATGGACATGCTCCACCTAAAAAAAATCTAATTCACACCGAGCCACTCGCTCTAGTGAGCTAAACCTTGCCACAACAATAAATAGAACATGCTGGAGGGATATATTCCTGTCACAGAGGCTCCCCATGCTTTGGAACAAAATTCCTAACTACATTAGGCAGAGCCCCATACTAACACTCTTCAAGAGAACCCTTGACGAGTGGATGGGTAACAGAAAATACACCCCTGGGATCACTTTATTGGCTCTTCTTGACAGTGGCTCAGTTAATTAATCAATGGGGCTGTGAAAGCTGACACACTCTGGCTAGGCTTATAAATGCCCTTGGGCAGATAGCCTAGTACCTACCTATGAACCTATGACCCTATGAAAGGATATTATTATCCATGATAAGACTGGGATATAGATCCCCCAAGTAGAGATTAATTGTCCATGTCCCTTTATGCACTAGTAACTTGAATAATTGGTTATGATTTTTATCAATAGTTTCATAATAGATATCCATGTGGCTATTGCAGTTTTGATTGTGCTGATAGTAATGCCAGTGAAAAAAGGCTCTGGTATGTGTCTGAATAAGATGGCAAGGTTGCGGGTATCCTTCTTTCTTCTTTGAAATAATTTTTTATCTAATCTGTATATAAGTAACATATGGCATAGTAGTATACAGACATTAGTTTTCAACATTTCAGACTAGCATTCGAGTAATGCTCATTGATTGTATTCTATGCAGGGCAGAAGGATGGTTCCTAGAGTAATATATATTCCCCAGTAAAAGCATTTCAGACTGACCAAAGACAAATGTACTGCACAATCATCTTTATATACTCAAAAACATGATATGAACTAAGTTGGAGACTTTGCACAATTTGATTTTGAGGATATTTGTATTAGTAGTTTCAAAGAACCATTTCATTAAGTCTGTTAGCTTTGCATTTTTTTCTACTTTCTAGTTGTTGACTAAAATGGATTTTGGTAATAATCAGATATGTGACTCTTTCTTTTTTCATCCTTTTTTTTCACTATACCAAGTCCATATAGTCCCATATCCAAATCATCTGTCTCCAAAATATTGTTTCTCATAAGCTACTGTATTGCCTCATCTCCTTTATGCGCTATCACATTGCCAAAACATGTTATTTTTATACTGTAAAAGGTTCCCCATAAACAACAGCTAGCAACGTTTGGTAGAATAAAAAACAGCTAGCAATGTTTGGTAGAATAAACAACAGCTAACAAAGTTTGGTAGACTTGTCATGCTTCTTCATCTAGTTCCTTGTTACAGGCATGATTGGATTCCTTACCGCCATTGGAGTGTCACCTACCAGAGGGACATGACCCACTGGTTAACACATATGTAAATGATCTGCATTGTTCTCCCTACACTTCCAGCACCAAACTGTCTCCTTTCTCACTATTATTATGATGGCTCGTCAGAGAAAAGAGCCATCACACAATATTTGCATATATTTGCCCATGTAATGCACTGCCTCTTCAGTGTTATGGAGTTCTCCCAGGCTTTCTTCCATTGCTGTGAAGATAAATTCACTCCCTAACTGTGGAGTCATATATGTAGTGTGGGTATGTCAGATTACTGTTTTTCCTGTCTTTTTTTCCTCTATAAAACCTTACAAGAAGCACTTCTCCTTCCTTTCTTAAACTTTCTATTTTAACCAGGGCAGAAGTGATGTTCATCTACAAAGTATCTCTTTGTATTTATGTGTGTGTGTGTGTGTATGTGTGTGTGTGTGTGTGTGTGTGTGTGTGTGTGTGTGTGTGTGTGTGTGTGTGTGTGTGTGTGTGTGTGTGTCCTATATATGTTCGCATGTAACAATCATATATACTACCTGTAGTATGAAGGAAGAAAGCTTGTCTTACTTATGCCTAACATTACTCTGCTATAGTATTCCAAGACCATTTGTTCACATTTTATTACACCACTCAGTGCTTTCCAAAATTCCCTATCTCTTTTGGGTATTGTTTTGAGTATTTCAGCCCATGTTTATATTAATTGAGACCCTCCCATAATGTTCACATTTTTGCAGACCTTCTTTCTTATCATCCTTCCAGTATTGCTGTGTATAAAATTGTTTGATTCGATTGTAGGTTGAATCCATTCTGAGGGCCTTTGGCCATCATCCTTAGATAGTGTGCCAAATGTTAGTGTACAAGTTATGCTGCTTGCTGAAGTCCCCATCTTCCTACCTTTTTGGGATCACTTAGCTTGCTTACTGCAGTTCTTCTCTTTATTGTTTCCCTTATTATAGGTCTCTAATTCAATAGGTTTCTAATTCTAATTGTTCTGGAACAGTCTGTATCCTACAGCTGTGAGACTTATTAACTCGGACACCAACCATAATACCCAATACATTGAAGCTTCTTTTTTCATTTAATCCTGCTGCTCTGAGCAATTGCCGCCAGTATTACTATTAGACAATATGATGTCTATACTGAATCACATCTACGGTTAATATGTGCGATATGGTAACTAAACAGCTGCTATTCACAAGTCTCTATTTGTTCTCTATCTTAACAGTGAAGGGCTTTGGTGGTGGGCATTTATTTATTTATTATTTATCATTGGATAATGGGTATTGAGTGTGTTTTTGTAATGTGAACTACCTCTTGCATGTCATACATGTTTTCTTTCTTATGTTTTTCTCTGATATGGCTTTATCTGTGTTATTTGCACTGCATTTATCTCATGAGCTGACATTTGTAATTTCATTTAGGCTGCACTTATGTGGCCCTAAATGACAATAAAGTTTCTATGAATCTTTAATTCTGTTTGTATCTTCTTTAGCCATGGATGTGAGGAAAGTATGCATTTCACTAGATGTACTATTCAGTGGATTTGCCATAATATTAATTGTTATGAGTGACTCTGCTAACATATTAATTGTACTACCTCCTTTTAGCAGTTACTTTCTATTTTATTTATTTAGACATTGTAAGTTCCTGATGATTGCCCCCTTGCATGTACCACCACTTCTAACCTAAATACAATGAGCAATCTGCTTTTTCTTTGGATACACCACGGGCTAATCCTTTACCTTTTCATACTATGACTAGAACAATTTTCTTTTTATTGCATTTAAGTGCTGAGGCTTTAGCAAATATGCCAAAACGTCTTGCAACTGTAAGGCTTTATAGTCTATCTTTTCAGCTAGTAGTTCACGGTAATCTGCAAACATGAGGAACCATGCACTGCCATCATCTAGTCACTTATCTTCTGAGTCCTTTTTACTTACTTCCAAGGCTACCTCTTGTGCCATCAGAATAAACAGTCCTGGTGATAGATTTAAATTCATCAATTAATATAGATAGCGCAGGCTTCTAATGCAAGGGTTTTATCCATGTCACATATCAATTACCAAAACATCTTGTATCCAAAACATGAAATAAGAATTCCAAATTGATCATACTGAATGCTTTGATTATATAAAAAAATCAACACTTAGCTTCTATATATTTCTGTTTGGCCTTTAATATACAGAACAGAGTTCAGACATTTATCGATGGTTTACCTCCCACATACAAAACCTCCCTGCCCTTTTTTCAGATCCTTTATGTCCCCATAACTGTGATTCTTATCACCAATGGAGTGCCGGCTAACAGGGGGGCATAAACTACTGGTCAACACATATGTAATGGATTTGCATTGTATTCCTACATCTCAAGCACTAAACTGGCTCCTTCCTCTTTTTTTTATTATGGAGGCTGGCCAGAGTAAAGTACCAATTATGTAACATTTGCATATAATGGTGCCATATAATGGACCCACCTCTTCAGTGTTATGGGATTCCCACAGGCTTTCTGTGATTGCTCTGAAGACAACAATACTCCATCTGTGGTATCATATATTTAGTATGTATAGATTGGATTACTGTTTTTCCTCTCATTTTCCCCTATAAAACCTTACAATTACTTCTCCTTACTTTTTTAAGCTTTCCATATTAACCACGTCATGAGTGATGTTAAGTTAGCATGTATCTCTTTGTAGGCATATATATATATATATATATATATATATATATATATATATATATATATATATATATATAGGTTCATAGGTTCATAGGTAGGTACTAGGCTATTGACCCTGGGGCCTATACAAGCCCAGCCAAAAAGGTACCCTAGCTTTTGCCACCCAATAAAATTATTTTCCTGTGCCACTGTCGAGCAGAGCCACAGAGGTGATCCCTGGGGTGAATTTCCTATTTCCCATCCAATCATCAAGATTTTTCTTGAAGAGTGCTAATGAGGAGCTTTGTTTGATATAGATAGTTTATTCCAGAGTATGGAAAGTCTCTGGGACAGGAATCTATCCCTCCGGCATGTTCTGTTTATTGTGGTGACAAGGTTTAGGTCCCTAGAGCATGTAGCTTGGAGGGATTGGGATTTCTTTAAGTGGAGCATGTCCAACAGCTCTGGGTTTGACATAGCTTTGTATGTTAGGCAAAGATCACCTCTGAGTAGGAGATATGCGACGAAGTAAAGCTGGAGTTTTTTGAGACGGTCTGCATAGGGCATCTGTTTGAGACCGGTAATCCTCTTTGTGAGGTATTTCTGCGGCCTTTACAGTTGTTGTAGATGTCTTGTGAGGTACATACCAAAAGGGGCATTGTACTCTATAATGGGTCTAATGAGTGATGAGCAGAGGGGAACAATGACCTCTTTTTTTCTGGATGAGAAACCTTTTGTGATGAGGTGTGCCACGTAGAAGGATTTCCTGACTACTGTGGCGATGTGATTATCAAAGGAGATACTACTGTCTACCTGTGTCCCAAGGTCTCTTATCACACTTTCAGTGTTAAGTATACTACTGCCTATGTTGTAGTTCATGGGTACAGAGTTTTTACCAAAGGGGATGACAATGCACATTTTGGCATTGAGCTTGAGGCCATGGTTTTGACACCAGGCATCTGTCTCAGTGAGGCCCTTTTGTAGGATGTCCACATTGTTAGGAGTTTTGATTATGGCTCCTAGTTTGCAGTCATCTGTGAACTTTGTTAGCCAAAGACCTTCTGTGTTAGCCTGTACTTCAGAGAAGTAGATACCAAACAGTAGAGGACCCAGGACTGAATCCTGTGGTACTCCACTTGTCACTGGTCTGAAGTCGGATTTGGAGTCTGCTACTTTTGCAGTGTGGGTTCTGTCATTGAGCCAGTTGGCAACCCATCTCGTGACATAGGGATATATACCTAGTTTAGTGAGTTTATCTATAATTCCATAGTGGAGGATGGTGTTGAAAGCCTTGGCAAGATCTAGATAGGCTGTGTGAACCACCTTACCCTTGTCTACGGCTTTGGTGACTGCTTCAAAGAAGTCTATCAGGTTTAGGAGACATGATCTGCCTTTTAAAAACCCAAACTGGGTGGGGTCCAGAGTTTGGAGATTACCAGTGTCTTTGTTTATAAGTTTCATGATGATACGTTCCATGGCCTTGCAGACCAGGCTCGTCAGACTAATGGGGTGGTAGTTCCCAGGATCTGTGGTGGCTCCCCTCTTGTGGAGTGGGATAACCGTCACTGTGCACCATTCAGCAGGCACAAAGCCTGAGGTGAGGCTATGATTGAACATGGTACTTAGGTGGGGTGCCAGTTTGTTCTGTAGTTCATGTAGAATGCAGTCTGGGATGTTGTCTGGTCCCATGGATGCTGTGTTCTTGGCTTTGGAGAGTGTGGTTTTTACCTGTGCAGCCATGACTACAGGAACTTTGCATTCTTCCGATATAGAGATGGGCTCTTAAGGGGGTGAGAGTGGGGTAAAGTTAGCACTGAACCTATCTGCCAGGATGTTGGCAATATCAGTTGGGTCTGTATATTTAGTGCCATTGTGATATAACACAGAGCAGATTTGAGTGTTGCCATTGAGATTCTTGACATAGCTATAGAATGCTTTGTGGTTGTCTTTAGAATCAGTGGCGATTTTGTTTTTGTGACTAGCTTTGGAGGATTTTATCATGGATTACAGTTTCTTACTGAGACTGACCAGGGAGCTCATCCACTCATGGGATTTTACTCTCTTTTGCAACAGTTTCTTCCTTCTGTTGTACAGTTTATTTATGGCAGGGGACCACCAGATTGGCTTCCTTTTTTAGGAGGATAGTGTCTTGGTTCTGTTTGGGATAGCATGATCCATGCACTCATGTAAGTGCTTATAAAGTGCAATTGTGTAGGATTCAGTAGTAGTAACTATATTGTCCATCTGCATGCGTGTCATGAAGTTCACCACTTCTGTCTTAAGAAGCATGAAGTTGGCTTTGGAGAAATTTTTTTACCATGGTTTCCTTAATAGGGGTTGGGGGCAGGATGTGGATATCTAGGGTAATTACCTTATGGTTGGATCAGACCAATGAGATGTTGACTTCAGTTGTGGAACACCAGTCACTCATGTTGGTAGTGACTAGATCTAGGATATTGTTGACCCTGGTGGGGGTGTGAATAAGTTGATCCAGGGCATTGGAGTTTATGAATTCCAGAAAGTGTTGAGTGAAGGAGTTGGTACATGAGTAGTTTTCCTAGTTAATGGTGGGGTAGTTGAAATCGCCCATTATTAGGGTGTTTGGTTGAACCCTAATATTTTCCAGTACATCAAGAAAAGAGGAGTGGGAATCCTGGGGCATGGTGGGTGATCTGTAGCAAGCTACAATTTGGATTGCAGTTTTGCCAAGAGTTAGTTGCACTTGAATAACCTCAGCTGCATTATGCTGAGCAACTAGCCTAGAGGTGTGGATATCCTTAATGAATATGGACACACC